>NC_142935.1:44107481-44122481 GCF_046866305.1 Octopus bimaculoides | reverse complement strand
AAGTGTTATTTTTTGTTTTACTTAAGATAAACTGTCAATCTCTCAATGGATATAGCTGTGTTTAGATTTTAATTGCATCAATTATAAATGGTTGATAGACAAATTCCTTAACTGCTATACGTTTTTAATTCAACAAATAAGTTGATTTCATTCTTTAACTTTTCGGCTACAACATTAGAGACATTTGCTATGGCCGTGTAGACTATTGTTATTTTTATCATGGAAAATAATATTAATTTTAGTATGTGTTATGTCTTGGGCTGTCTGTATACTGAAGTTTTATTGTACTTTTGTCCGTAATTTTCTAAGACAGCTAGAGTATTTTAGTTTCTGTTAGGAGAGAAATTTGTTGCCTATGTCTTTCAATATATGTTTAGTGGTAATATATTGCTTCTGTATGGTGACTGTTGTAGTTTATGCTGCAATATTCGGGCTAGATTTATTCAAACATAGTTGTTTTTTACTGTTGCTTATATGTGATTTATTCGCAGCAGTATTGCCCACGTAAAGGCATGCCTTTCTGTTGTTGTTGCCATTGTTGTTATATTATTTAGCTTCAGGTCAGTTCTATTCGAGTAGATATATATAATCAAAGTTTTCCAATCATAACCATCCTGCATTTTTAGGTGTAGGTAGAAGTAATTTAATGAATAAACCCTGTCCATATGCAAGACAGTGATTTGAGGCAGATTTGACTGCTATTTCTAGCAGAGCCAGTGACAATGTAGAAGTTATTTCGTTGGCTTGTTTCTTTAAGTTTGTCCATCAAAGTAGCCAAACGTATTAACTGTCCGTTTTTATTGCTGCTTTAGGCTTAGATTTTAGCAATTCTAAATCGAGTTCAGTTATTTCAAAAAATTGTGTTGCAGCAGTGAAAACCGATTTCTTATCCTTTGTGTAGTTATAGTCAATAAGTGTACGTAACACACCTTCTATAAGTTGGAAAGGTAGTGGCTAACGACATTAAAAGCTGTCTTCTTAAACTGCTCATTAACATTAATAGAACTTTCTTGAACTGGTCTTTGGGTTGTATACTCGTTACATGTCAGACTTGGTTAAAAGAAATTTTGCCGTAGACAATTTGCCGTGGGAAATTCATTTTAAATGACTTCATCAGTTTTTTAAAATATTTGATGTTGAATAAAGACTTGCTTATTTAATAATTTTATGAAGCCTTTTATCATTTATTTTTTTAATTTTAAAAATGCTGATATAGGCGCATGCGTGGCGGTGTAGTAAGACACTTGCTTCCCAACCACATGGTTCCGGGTTCAGTCCCACAGCATGGCACCTTGGGAAAGTGTCTTCTACTATAATTTCAGGCCGACCAAAGCATTGTGAGTGGATTTCGTAGACGGAAATTGAAAGAAGTCCGTTGTATATATATATATATATATATATATATATATATATGTATTTGTGTGTCTGTGTTTGTCCTCTCACCATCGCTTGACAACCAATGTTGGTGTGTTTACGTTCCCGTAACATAACGGTTCGGCAAAAGAGACATGTCAGTTACATCAATCCTAGTACTTCATTTATTTTATCAGTCTTGAAAGGATTTGAATCCAGAACGTAAAGAATCTGAAGAAATATCGCTCAGCATTTTTATCTAATGCGCTAAGGTTCCTGCTAATTCACCGCCTGAACGACAATAATAATTCTTTCCAATTTTGGTACAAGACCAGCAATTTTAAGGGAAGGAAGTAAGTTGATTACTTCGACCCCAGCACTTTACTAGTACTTATTTTATCGAGGATGTAGGGCAAAGAAAACGCCAGTAGTATTTGATCTCAGTGCATGAGACGGAAGAAATGTTGCTAAGCATTGTGTCCGACGCGTTAAAGATTGCGTTAAGTAGTCATCTTATTAACAACAATAATGGCAATAATTATAATCTTTTGAACTATAGGTACGAGGCTTGAAATTTTGGGGTAGGGGGCTAGTCGATTTCGTCGACCACAGTGTTCGACCGGTACGTGTTTTATAAACCCTGAAAGGATGAGAAACAAAGTGGAGCTCAGCGGAATTTGAACTTAGAATGTAAAGAAGGACGAAATACTGCCAAGCATTTTGATCGGTGGGTTAACAATTCTGCCAGCTCACCACTTTGGCACAAGGCCAACGATTCATTGAGCTCAGTGTTCAACTGGTACTTATTTTACCAACTCCGAAAGGATGAAAGGCAAAGTCATCCTCGGCGGAATTGGAACGGAGAACTTGCAGACGGATGAAATGTTGCTAAGCATTTTCCCCGGCGTCCTAACGATTCTGCCAGCTCGTTGCTTTAATAATAACAACAATCTTTTCTACTATAAGCACAAGGCCTGAAATTTGAGGGAGGGGGCTTGTCGATTACATCCACCCCAGTGCTACACTGGTACTTATTTTATCGCCCTCAAAAGGATGAAAGACAAAGTCGACCTCGGCGGAATTTGAACTCAGAACGTAAAGACGTTTTCAAATGTTGCTAAGCAGTTTGCTCACCGTACTAATTGTCCTATCAGCTCGCCGCCATAACAACAACACCAACAACAACAACAACAACAATATTTTAGTTAGTGTATAAATAATATGGAAATGAAATAACAACTACGATATTGCATCAACTACGTAGAAAACAATCCAATGAATATAATGAGGTAAAGCAACATATCGCACCATGTCCACACCCTGTTTCTACACGTTCAACCCAGTTGTTTATTCTTATGTAAGTCGATGATTTCAAATCAACGATGAAAAATCTCGGTCGTCTATTCCACATTCGTGTTTCTCAATATTTGATTTCGCTTTTTTTTTCTTCTTCTTTTACCTCATTAGACACATCTCTATATCTCTCTCGTATTGGCTGCCTCTCTCACTTTCTTTCTTGTTCCACTTCTCTCCCTGTCTGTCAATGATGTCCACTCTCTGTCTCTCATCTGATTTCACCCATTTCTTCTCCCCCCTCTCTCTCTATATATATCTGTTTATCTCTCTCTCTCTATCTCCCGATCTCTCCATCTTCCTCTTTCATGCACAATTGCCTTCTGCCAATACTTTTAATCATGCGTTGTTTCTCTTTAGTCTCTCTCTCTCTTCCTTTGTCTCTTTGTTTAACACTCTCAGACATACAGATGGAACTCACACCACGCATAAATCGATATATATATATATATATATATATATATATATATATATATATATACATATACATATATATATGTGTCTGTGTATATGTGTGTGTAATGGTCATATGCATATGTGCGTTTTCGTGATTATATACACATAGCTAACTAATATAGATATGTATACACGCACATCTATGCATACATAAGCACGCATTCGCATACACGGACATACATAAGGTTGTTTATGATATATGGCGAGTGATGCAAGCAATAATCACGTTCTCATACACACAAAATGCAGCATGTGAACTCGGTTAAGCGCGCGAGTATATTTGTCTTTATATATGTATATATATATATATATATATATATATATATATATATATATGTATGTATAAATATATGTAAATATATGTATGTATATATATATATGTGTGTCTTCGTATATATATGTATGTATATATATATATATATATATATATATATACGTATATATGTACACACACACACACACATATATATAATCAATGTCTCTATATTTAGACACATGCACATACAAGTGTGTGTGCATGTGTGTTTATGTGTATTATTAAAATATATTAAAAGAATGACTGCTTTTACAATTCTCTCCTCTCCTCTCTCTCACTCTCCTCTCTCTCACTCTCCTCTCTCTCACTCTCCTCTCTCTCACTCTCCTCTCTCTCACTCTCCTCTCTCTCACTCTCCTCTCTCTCACTCTCCTCTCTCTCACTCTCCTCTCTCTCACTCTCCTCTCTCTCACTCTCCTCTCTCTCACTCTCCTCTCTCTCACTCTCCTCTCTCTCACTCTCCTCTCTCTCACTCTCCTCTCTCTCACTCTCCTCTCTCTCACTCTCCTCTCTCTCACTCTCCTCTCTCTCACTCTCCTCTCTCTCACTCTCATCTCTCTCACTCTCCTCTCTCTCACTCTCCTCTCTCTCACTCTCCTCTCTCTCACTCTCCTCTCTCTCACTCTCCTCTCTCTCACTCTCCTCTCTCTCACTCTCCTCTCTCTCACTCTCCTCTCTTTCACTCTCCTCTCTCTCACTCACCTCTCTCTCACTCTCCTCTCTCTCTCACTCTCCTCTCTCTCACTCTCCTCTCTCTCACTCTCCTCTCTCTCACTCTCCTCTCTCTCACTCTCCTCTCTCTCACTCTCCTCTCTCTCACTCTCCTCTCTCTCACTCTCCTCTCTCTCACTCTCCTCTCTCTCACTCTCCTCTCTCTCACTCTCCTCTCTCTCACTCTCCTCTCTCTCACTCTCCTCTCTCTCACTCTCCTCTCTCTCACTCTCCTCTCTCTCACTCTCCTCTCTCTCACTCTCCTCTCTTTCACTCTCCTCTCTCTCACTCACCTCTCTCTCACTCTCCTCTCTCTCTCACTCTCCTCTCTCTCACTCTCCTCTCTCTCACTCTCCTCTCTTTCACTCTCCTCTCTCTCACTCACCTCTCTCTCACTCTCCTCTCTCTCTCACTCTCCTCTCTCTCACTCTCCTCTCTCTCACTCTCCTCTCTCTCACTCTCTTTACACACACACACACACACACCACGCACATAATGAATCATACAATTATACAAATACACAAATAAACACACACATATATATTTACATACCTACACATTCATCATGCATTCATGTATTCATATGTACATACTATATATATATAGTGTCTGAGTGTGTACGTTTGCATGTATATATGTAATGCAGATATTTCGCGCATGTGTAATGTTTATGTATATATATATATATATATATATATATATATATATATATATATATATATATCTGCATGTATCTTTGTATGTGTAATATATATATATATGCAAATTTTGTTTAACTATAGAATGTAATGACGAAGTAATTTTAAAATTAAATAAATACAACACCACCCTATTTCTCTTTTACTCTCGAACGTACTTTTACCCCCTCTCCCCTCCTTATTGTCTTTGTTTAACTCTCAATCTCTTATTATGTGCACGTTTTTATGACTGCTTCCTCTTCTGCAGACTTTATTACAATGAACTACACTGCAACATTCCACACCAGACCACCACACTGGTGCTCTATCAGACTTGTATCTTTCTTTCTAATACTTTCCATGTTTCATTTTTACCTCTCTCAATATATCTTCATCTCCACCTCTATCTCTATCTCTACTCTATACGTCTCGTCTCCACACCAATACTCTCTCTATCTTTCTGTTCCAAATGTATGCAATTTGTTTGAACAAATTACGAAGAATTGATTCAGCATGACAATTGCAACAAATTACAAAGTAGTAGACGAGAGAGACCTTTAGTTAATCAATGATAACGAGAAGATGGATAGATTGTTTCACAACTTTACATCTCCTTCACTGTACACACACACGCACACACACACACACACGCATGCGCGCGCGCACACACAAAGAGTAATATGAGTGTATATTCATTAAACAATATATACTAGCGTGTATGCGCGTGTGTGTATATAAATATACATATACATATTGTATATGTCTATATAATATGTTTATGCACACACATATTTATACATACATTTATATGCACGCATATATGTATATATATATATATATATATATATATATATACATATAAAACAATGGAAAATGAGGTATTGAAAATCCAGGAGAATTCTTTATAAGCACTCCGTAGGGTTTATTTGGGTAACTAAGTTCTCCAGTGAAAGCCATTGTAATCCAGGTCAGCTGTAAAATTACTTTTTGCTGTCTGTCCACTTTGCAAATCCGAAGTTCAAACACCGAATAAATATAGTATAAGGTCACAAAGTATAGAAAAGTCCATAAAGAATGGCCAATTATACATTCTTGAATTTGCTTAAAAGCGTTTCAGATAGGTTAACAGTTCAAAATTCTGCGATGTAGTAACCATACATATCAATTGATTTCACATATTAGTTGACTTATATATGATTCTACTGAGATAAATTTAACACTGCTTAGAATAGTGAACATTTTAAGGAAGATGGATATTGGTAAAATTAACAATGTTTGACCAGTGTAAGCAGTAAAGGAGGTATTTCAGCAGACCTACTTAGGAATAGTATTTATTAGATCATACTAGAAATGTATTATAATATGATACTTAGTTTCCTAAATCCTACTCGTTAGCATGAAGAATGTTTAAAGCAAAATTTCCAACCCGATTTAAACTATTACTGACTATTTCAAATAGACAGAGGTACGTAAGACCAAGCTATTCAGCAGATAATTATTTAGTTTACGATGGAAATGTCATTTGATCAGTATTAAATCTAAATATAAACAATGAGTAGAAGAAGAAAGGAAAAATTAATTACAATTCCAAAGGAAAATAATGGATTTATTATTTACTAAAGATATTCTATTTCAAAAGAAAGATTTTCCTTAAAAGAATAAATCTTAAAAACTAAAATACTTATAATATGGTTAGGATTAATTAAGGTAAAAAAGATTAAAAAATAAGGTAAAATATAATTAAAAGAAAAGCAAATTAAAGATAATAAAAAATAATTGTAAAAGTAATTAAAACTAATAAAGAAATAATAATTAAACAATCAATTACAGTATTTAAAATTATAAAATAATAATGACACTAACCCTAACTACAAAATAACAACAGCAACATCCATAACAATGATGTTGGCTTCAAATATTGGCACAAGGCCAGCAATTTCAGGGGAGATGTTAAGTTGATTACATCGACCCCAGTGTTCAGCTGGGACTTATTTAATCGACTCCAAAAGATGAAAGGCAAAGTCGACCTCAGCAGCATTCGAAAACAACAACGGCAATAATGATAATAATAATCCTTTCAGGGCCTGAAATGTGGGGAAGGGGGATAGTCGATAACATCGACTTCAGTGCGTAACTGGTACTTAATTTATCGACCCTGAAAAGATGAAAGGCCAAGTCGACCTCGGCGGCATTCGAAAACAATAACAGCAGCAGCAGCAATAACAACAACAATAATAATAGTAAAATTAAGATAAGTAAAATAATTAGATAAAATAATTAGATATGATTTGATCAAATAAATATTATTGTTACTACTAAATAATACTAGCTGAACTGTATCTACTAGATATAGTTGACAGAGAAAGTGAGATTCAACCTAAGGTACATTAATCAGTACTTTTTTTTTTATTTGGGGAGCTTTTAAAGGTTCTTTTAAGTAAATGTGAACATCATAACACCTTAACATTAATTCAACAAAAAGCTGGCGGGCTGTGTAGCTATTAGCGACAAACGCGGCTTGCGGTGCGCCGGCAGAATCGTTAGCGAGTCGGACGTAATGCTTAGCGGCATTTTCCCTGGCTCTTTACGTTCTGAGATCGACTGCTATTGAGGTTGACTTAGCCTTTCATTCTTTTGGGATCGATAAAATAAGAATCAGTCAAGTACTGGTTCGATGTAATCGACTTTCCCCCTCCCCTCAAATAACAATAAAAAGATTCTAGGTTTGTGCCTATATTAGAAATAAATGTTATAATAGCGCTACTGTTCTTGCTGTTGTTTAACTCTCAACCAGCCAGCCCTAGTAGAACAGATATGATTAAAAACATATAACCATTCCATGTACTTGCATTACAAAGATTATATTGGTCTGTATGTCCTGCCTATTTTAAGTAATTTGAATGGAATTTAGCTGCTATTTCTACTACATCAAGTAAGCTCGTAGACGTTCCCCTCTGGTTTTAGTGTTGCTGTTGATGAGGTTGTGGTAGTATTGTTGGTTGCAGAGGGTTTTGTTCAGCCCAGGGCAGCCTTGATCGAGCATATCTATGATTAAAAGAGTTCCAGTCGTGACAATTTCGCGCTTTTAGGAGTATTCAAACTACATGTAAAATATCCTTCCATATTTTTTAAGATTTAAGACGGTAGCCTTAAAATTTAAGGAAAATTTCAATCCTAATTCCATCATGGTGATGCTGGTGGCAAAGGTGGTGTTGGTGGTGGTGTTGTTGGTGGTGGTGTTGGTAGTGGTGATGATGGTAGTGTTGTTGGTGTTGTTGGTGTTGGTGTTGGTGTTGGTGGTAGGATTGGTGGTAGTGGTGCTGTTGGTGTTGTTAGTGGTAATGTTGTTGCTGCTGTTGGTGGTGATGTTGGAAGTTGTGCTGGTGTTGGTAGTAGTATTGGTTTAAATAGTGGCAGTGTTTGTGGTTGTTGTTGGTGGTATTAGTGGTGGTCTTGGTGGTGTTTGTGTTGATGTTTGCGGTGCTGGTGTTAGTGGTGTTTTTAGGGAAGCTGGCATCGGTGGCGGTGTGGGTAGTAGTACTGTTGATGGTGCTGGGGCTGGTAATTTTGTTGGTGGTGTTGGTAGTGGTGCTGATAGCGATGCTGACGACTGTGGCAGCGTTAATAGTGATGCTGGCGTTAGGTTCGGCTGATAGTAACGTTAGCTGCGTTAGTGTTGCTGGTGGGGCTGGTAAGGTTTGTGATGTCATGTTTCAATCGAGATTTATAATGAGAAAGCAATTAATGAGAGAAGTAAAAAGAAAAAAAAAAAAAAAATGGAAGCCATTATCTGAAGGTAAATGTTTTCAAATTGAAACAGAAATTAAAAATTATTCCTGACACAATTAGAAATATATTGGTAAAAGGTAAGGAGGGAAGGTAGAGGTGGAGAGGATTGGAGCACGAGAAGAGGATGGATGCATATATATATATATATATATATATATATATATATATATATATATATATATATATATATATATATATATATATATATATATATGTATATATATATATATATATATGTATATATATATATATATATAAATATATATATACATACATACATATAAATATATATATATATATATATATATATATATACATATATACATATATATATGTCTATATATATAGACATACATCTATATATATATATATATATATATATATAAACATACACACAGAGGAATACCTATGCATATATATATATATATATATATATATATATATATATATATATATATATATATATATATATATATATATATATATATATATATATTATATATATATATATGAATATGTATTCCTTTGTGTGTATGTATGTTTATATATATATATTGTGTACGTGTATATATATATATATGTATATGTATGTAGATATGTATATGTATGTATGTATATATATATATATATGTATGTATGTATGTATGTATGTATGTATGTATCTATCTATCTATCTATCTATCTATCTATCTATCTGTCTATCTTTCTCTTTAGCTATCTATGCTCAACATTATCGGCGAAAACAACAGTACAGAATGCAAACTGAAAAGAAGCCGTAGAGATTGAGAAAGTGGAAGCGTCTTTGACGTGTCGAGCTTAAGAAGGAAAAAAAAAAACTGTAGAATGATATACTCAAATATAGACTTTTCTGAGGGTAACCGATCGAACCATCTTAATGCCCTCTATTGCGTTTTTTTCCTATTTTTATCTTTATATATATATAGCGGCGTACGTACACCCCTGTGTTCACATTATAGAAGGTGTGTATCTAAATTTTGTACGACTCTCACTTTATCTTTTATTCCCCCTCTCATTTTCCTTCCTTTTTCTCGCTCCCCTTTCCCACATTTCTTGGCCCTCTCTTTCTTTAACTCCCTCTATTTTCCACTCGATTATCTCCCCTGTACCTTTCTCTTTGTCACTGATTTTTTTTTCTAATCCTTCAATCTCGCTGTCTCCTACCCATCTCTCCTCCTTCATCGTGACCGGTGTCTGGCCAACCATGATCTTTCTTTCTTTGCCTGATTGCCGACCGTCAACATTTCTTGTGTCCATCTCCCATGTTCCCGCCTTTAGGGTTTCACTTCATGCACGTCAGCTCAATTTGAATCGTTTTCAGTCGAAAGACGCCTGTTGTTACTACTACTACTACTACTACTACTACTACTACTACTACTACTACTACTACTACTAAATTTTCTATACGAACGGGTACTGATAAGTTTCTGGCTTTGGGCAAAAGAAAATACAGCAAGATCAGTTAATTACGACTTTATTCCCCTTTCAGATTCCCCTCAACATATTCTCCTCAACAAATCCCCTCAATCTGTTCTCCTCTCAGATTCACATGCATATTGAACTTATTACACACTTAGTAAAAGAGCTCAAAAGGTTGGGTCTCGAACCAGGCCGACCCTTAAAGCCAAGAACTTTTCAGCACCCCTCGTATGTACTTATGGCCGTTTATGCTTTGAGTTCAACTCCTAATAAAATAAGACATTCGATTTAAACGACTTTCCCTAACTCTACAGACATATAATGCTGTGTCTTTGTTTGAAATTATTATTGGATAAAATGCCTTACAGGATTTATTTCGGCTGTTTACGTTCCGAGTTCAAATCTCACCGAAGTCAAGTTTACCTTTCATCTTCCCAAAGTGATAAAACAAAGTAGTACTCAATTACTGGGGTCGATATATTTGACTATTCCCACACCACAAAATTTCTAAACAATAATAATAATAATAATAATAATAATAATAATAATAATAATAATAATAAAATATTCAGACAAATACATAACAAAAACACCAGAACTTACAAGTATATTTAACATACAGAAAATTGCACTACTGGGCACTGTACACATCCTACGCGAAACACTTTCAATAAAGTAACCGTAAGAGCATCACAGCAAACCACAGCACATACCCAAGGCACACAAAGCTGCACTCGGTAGTGAAGTGAAAGCACGTTATAAAAATAAAACTACTGAATAATAATAATAATAATAATAATAATAATAATAATAATAATAATAATAATAATAATAATAACAACAACAACAACAATAACCCTTTCTATTAAAGGCACAAAGTCTGATATTTCTTTTGGTGGCAGTGACTAGTCGATTACATCGACCCCAGTGTTTCTCTGGCACTTACTTTGGCGACCCCGAAATAAATAATAATAATAATAATTATTATTAATTTGTAAAAAGGAGGCAAACTGATAAAATCATCAGCGAATCGGACAAAGTGCTTTGAGACATTTCTTTAGGCTCTTCATGATCTGGATTCAAATTCCGCCAAGGTCAGCTTCGCTTTTCATCTTCTCGGGATCGATAAAAAACCCTTAAAGCCAGGAACTTTTCAACAACACTTTGTATTTATAAAAGTGATAGAGAAATTGTACAAATACAAAGATATAAAAATAGAGATAACTCAGATTTGAGTACTGGAAACAATCTTTATAAGAGCTGCTTTGAGGATGAGAAAGAGTATGTAGACAAATACATAACAAAAATCCGGTACTTACAAACACACAACATACAGAAAAAAAAAAAGCACGACTGAGCCCCAAATGCATATTATATAGGATACGTGTACTGCAATAGAAACATCAAAACCAAGACAAAACAGTGTAAGTACTCAAGACACACAGAACTGCTTTCGGGAAGGTAGTAGATATACGTAATAAAAGAAAACTACCGCAAAAAAGCCCCCCCAAAAAACCAAAAAAACCGAAACAAACAAAAACAAAAAAAATATAAAAATAGTCTCAAGTTTTGGCGCAAGGCCAGTAATTTTAGTTCGGTTATTAGTTGATGACATCAATTCCAATGTTCAACTGGTTCTTAAATCCCACCAAAATGAAAAGCAAAGTTGGCCTCGGATAAAAGGCTAAATAAATAAAAAAAAACATAAAGAAATAATTTTCTTTTTTTACGGAAAGTCGATGATAACTTACTGAAGACAGACACAAAAACTTCCAAGAATGCACGTTCCTCCATTTTGACAACATTGTTTAATTTTCAAATCATTTTCACCTGAAAGTAGATGGTTTGATTAAATACACTGCTATATATATATATATATATATATATATATATATATACATGTACACACACATACACACACACACACACGCGTACACATGCATACGTACCCATCACGTTCATACAAGTACATACACATATATGTTGATATATGATATCGAGAGAGAGAGAGAGAGAGAGAGAGAGAGAGAGGGAGAGAGAGAGAGAGAGAGAGAGAAAGAGAGAGAGAGGGAGACAAGTGAAAGAGATGGAAAGTAAAGTAAGATAACTGCTTCATAGATAGATTGATAGAGAAAACGATAGAGTGGAATAGACACAGAAAGTATATATATATATATATATATATATATATATATATGTGTGTGTGTGTGTATGTATGTAACATATTGAGAAAGAGAAAAAGACAAAGACGCATATGTGTGTGTGTGTGCGTATAATGTACGCACACACACACACACATGGATATCATTACATATCTGTATGCATACATACATACATGCATACATACATACATGCATCCACATCCATCCATGCATACATATATTTTTATACATGCACACACACACACACACACACACACACACACACACACATGAAGAAAAGAGAACGAGAGAGCTTCAACAAATTGGTTTTTTTTCTATAACTGAACTGGTTAAACAAAGGAGCTGCAATTTTGCAATTAGCCAATATAGATTATCATTGAATTAAACCAAAAATACTTAACATGTAATCTGAAAAGACAAAACGGATTTTCAACAAAACAAAATCATAAAATATAAGGTGTTAACCAAACAAGGGTACTCACCGTTAGCAACGATAATGGATTTTCCGAACAATAACGTCCAAACAAACAGCATGTATCTAAAATAAAGTTATATTAAAACAAGTAAAATGTTTCATCTACTACAACTTGTTTCTAATTTAGACACAAGACTAACAATTTTATGAGTTGTGGTGGGAGTGTAGGGTGGGTGATGCTGGCTAGTCGATACCAGCAACTCTGCAGAACTTTGTTTTATCGACCGTTGAGGGATGAAAGGCGAAATTTGACTCCAGAAGGATTTGAACTCAGAATTGAAAAGCCAGAAGAAACACTGCTTAGCATTTTTGTCCAATGCTCTAACGCTCTTGCCAATCCACACCACCCTAGCAATAATAATAATAATAATAATAATAATAATAATAATAATAATAATAATAATAATAATAATGATAATAATAATAATGATAATAATAATAATAATAATAATAATAATAATAATAATAATAATAATAATAATAATAATAATAATATAACAAGTAACTGTAAAATATAACAAGTAACTGTAGAATATGTGGAGATGGACAAGAAACAATAAATCATATTATCTCTGGCTGCCCAGTCCTGGCTAAGAAGGAATATATTCACAGACACGACAGAGCTGGGACCTATATACACTGGAAGCTATGCCAACACTATGGAATAACAACAGAAAAAGATGGTATAAACACACGCCAGAAAAGGTCACAGAAAACGAGAAAACAACCATACTCTGGGATATGCCAATACACACAGATAGAGAAATTAAGGCAAATAGACCAGATATAGTTGTCAAAGATCATGAAGAAAAAAATGCTTTCTAATTGATGTATCAATACCAGCAGATGACAACGTTTCTCTAAAAGAAATGGAAAAACTTTCAAAATACAAAGACCTGGAAATAGAGATAACTCGAATGTGGAATCTAAAAACAGAAACAATTCCTATCATAGTAGGTGCCTTAGGTATAATAAAAAAATATTCAGACAAATACATAACAAAAACACCAGGACTTACAAATATATATAACATACAGAAAATTGCACTACTGGGTACTGCACACATTCTACGCAAAACACTTTTAATACAGTAAACATAAGAGCACCACAGCAAACCACAGCACATACCCAAGGCGCACAGAGCTGCGCTCGGTAGTGAAGTGAAAGCACGTTATAAAAATAAAACTACTGAACAATGATAATGATAATAATAATGATTTCAATTTTTGGCACAGTGCCAGCAGTTTGGGAAGAGGAGATATGTCGATTACATCGACCCCAGTGTTCAACTGATACTTATTTCATCGACCCGTAAAAGATGAAAGGCAAAGTCGATCTCGGTGGAATTTGAACCCAGAGTGTAAAGACGGACGAAATATCGCTAAGTATTTTGCCGGGTTTGTTAACGAATCTGCGTGCTTGAATCTGTCGAGACCCTGTATGACGTTTGACAACAGGTTGCTATTCGCTCTTACAAAATTAACCGAAACAAGTAAAATCGAGAACTTTGAGAAGTAAAATGGAAAAAATAACAACAACAACAGCAATAGACATTTTGACGAATCTGCTATTCTGGGGATGGGAAGGGGTGAGAAAATAGATAACACACGTATTGAACTCCCTGACGGAGCATCTAAGAAGAAAGTGGACCGCGGTGGATATAAATATCTGTGAATACACCAGCCAGAACTACACTTGGATACAAAAAAAAAAAAAAAAGAAGACGATAAGAGAAGAGTACATTTGGAGCGGGAAGAAACTTTGTTAATATAAGCTAAATTGAGATAACTTAATTGACGCCATTAATGTCTAGGCAGTGGGAGTTATAAGGTATGGTGTGGGTACTGTCAAATGGACTTAAACAAGTCAAAATCGAAGAACAAGAATAAGTGCTTCCATTCACGCGGTAATGTAGCCAGATTGTACCATCCCCGTAATGAAGGTCGAAGAGGGTTAATTGGTGAATGTGTAAGATCTGGGTGCATTTCATCTTGTAAGTATTTACAGTCATGTCACGAGTGAATGCTGAAGGCAACGCTGAATGAGGAGGTACAAGAAGATACAGAATATTTGGTTGATTTTAAGAAAAGGATGCGTGAGGAGAAGGTGGCTTTAGGAAAAGAGAAGCCATTGCGCAGTGTTTTCATTAGAAATCTGGCTGCACCTGAATGATGGAGATGGATGCGGAATGAGTATCTAAAAGAAAAGACTGAAGGGATGATCTTTATTGCCCATGAGCAGGCACTAAGAACAAATTCTGTCAAGTACCTT
>NC_142935.1:44082481-44102481 GCF_046866305.1 Octopus bimaculoides | reverse complement strand
ACCAGAAAATATTCTTGACAAAATTATTGTTAATATCCCTAGGGTGGATAGAATGTTTGTTTACGTGGTGTTATATTGGACTCTAGTTAAAGAGCGCTTGAGAATTATTTAGATTCAAGGTGACATCTATCAAGTTGATGGTTATGAGGCTAGTTTCGATGTTTTTAAAATTTTCCGTTCAAACTTTTCAGTTGCAAATTTATATTTCTTAAGAAATAAAGGAATTTATACTTTAATTTGTATAACATAAAACAACAAATCACTCGGTTTAATTTTTGTCCCTCCGTACTGATATATTCTACTTAAAGAAGTCGCTTTAGTTTCGCACATGGTGTATCATTGTGTATTTGTTTACCATGCCAATATTCATTTAGACTGATTAGTCTAACTGAAGTATTTTTACCCATATGGCCAGATCACAATTGATTATATTTTCATGTGCAATGAAGATGATTTCCACTTCTGAATCTTTATTGGTTGCCCCTAATTGAGTAAAGTTAAGAGCAATTAGTAAATATTGTTCTCCTTGTCAATAATCAAGTTTTCTTTTGTCAGCACAAATAACAATTTATTTAAAATATTCCACTTCATTGTAAACTGGCATTTAGTTATATTCGAGTTTATTTTTATACAACAAGCAAACAAATTTCTATCTCACTCTATCTCTTTGTTGCTCTCTCTGTCTCTCTCACACACTGACATATTATATATTCACACGTATATGTATGAATCCCCATATATATTTTTTTAAGGAAGGAGAGTGAGGGGCAGAAAGAGTGCATGCGATTTTTGAATGAGTAGAGTAACATTCAGAAACTGACATATAGATGCATAGATATATATTCAAATCGACTGATAGCCGACCAGCTAGTTTGCTAGATAACGAATATAAGGATAAAATGTAACCCAAATATATAGACGCTGGCACACACAAACACAGACACACAGGCATGCAACACATATACTGACACACGTATACACGAAAATATTCACTAATATAGAAATATATGCTTTTCTGGATATATTTGTATATAGATATACTTTAGAGTATCCATATATGGTGGAATGATAGGCGCTGGTAGAGGGAGGTAGGTAGACGGATGATACATGCCAGATATATTGATAGACAACTAGCTGAATAGAAATTATTGGACTAGTACGCACATACACGCAAATCATATATGTACATATATATATATATATATATATATATATATATATATATATATATATATATATATATATATATATATATATATATATATATATATATATATATATATGTATATATATATATATATATAAATATATATATAAACATACATAAATACATACATATACATATATGTATATAAGTATGCATGAGTGTATGTATATACGCATAATTTTATATATATATACATACATATGTAAATGTATGTGTTTGTAAAAATTTTTTTAAGAATCTAGAATCCTCCGACAGCGAAATTATATAATACATGGTCTGTGCCCACACATCCACCCCACACACAAACATACAAATATTATCATACACATCCTTATATATATGTATATCTGCACACACATCAACTCACACACACACACACACACATGTGTATGTATAACATTTATAGACAAATATAATTATATATATATATATATATATATATATATATATATATATATATATATATATATATACAAATATATACATTTATGCATATAAGTATATATCGATGTGTATATATATATGTATGTGTATATATGTGTCTGTAGTTATACTTATACATATACAGATGTATGTCTTTGTGTGTGAATATTTATGGAAATTGATCAATAACACCTTTTATAATGTTCTGAATGCATTCTACTTAATACTGCCCCTGAAGAATTGATATATGCTATAGATGATATCTGTTTTATTTCACAGTACCAAGTTGCCACTATTTAGCTATCAGTCTTTCTCATATTATATTCTAGATACTTTATGCCTGGAAGATTTAAATGCTCGATGTTTTTCTTTTTCATAAACTGATTTTGTCAGCCAATATAGAAAATAATTTCCTCAAATGAAAGACGGCCATTTTTGGAGTGATTTTTTTACCATCATTTAATAACCATTTTTGTAATTTTCTTCCTCCTCTTTTCCCCCACCCTGCGCCTCTTTCTCTCTTCCTTAGTACCATCCACCACCATCGCCACCACACTCAGCTCCCTCCTCCTTATAGTAATTGTGCAAAACGTTCAGGAACATGAAACTAACATGTTATTTCTAAATACACAAGTAGTTATTGTAAGTGCTTTCTAGATTCAGTTGTAGAAACATTATTATATATTGAACGATTTCACGAACGCCCTGATAAACTTAGCCAAGAATGCTAGTGACGACATGTATTTGTGCTATATTTGTTGTTGCAGCCAGAAATGCGATCTGAAATAGCAATGTCAAATCATATTTAAGCACTTCAGAAATATATTCAATGAATATGGTTAATATTACAACAATGTTCGAAAACCATCTTCGTCAGTCAGTTTTAAAGATATATGCGTTAAAAAGATGTAGACACCAAAATAGCTTAAGCCACTTCAATAGCCTTATTGATCTCAAATGCTATTCGGATGGAAACAACCAGAAACAAGTAGTGAAACGAGGTAAATATTGTTTACCAGATGCGTCTACTTTAACTGTTTCTACATAAGCCAAATCTCTCTCAAACAGCCTCTTATTATATTTAAAACGGACATATACCTTAGATACACATTATCTAAATAGTCTATGGTTATGGCTACATTGGAAATTTGTTTGATCATAGGTAAACTTAATCAATTTTGGCTTTCTCAATACAAGAGTATTACACAAACGGAATTGATAGCAGATGAAATACATTTTCAGAACGATACAGCACATCACACAATAAATTACTGATTGAAGGAATACCCAGCATAGTCCCTAACAAAACGAACACTGAATCTATGAAATGTTGGATGTATGGGACATTTGCCCAGCCATCTGTGCGATATATTTATACTAGAGAAGTTTTTACCAGAGATGGCTATGTATGTTCGCTCTGACTGGTGAAAAAAGGAAACGCAATATTTTTCACAATAACATGATGGTTGAAGCATCAGCATATTCTATTGGCTGAGTAGCTACTTGAGCATCCAGTTATAATATTGCAATACTTGTGTGGAGTAGCTTCTTTTTGAGTGGAAACCATGTTGGGTTTCACATAGCTGGTTATTTTTACTTAGGAACGTTATAAATTTCTTCCTGGTGTATGAAGTCAGAGATATAGGCCATTACTATTTTACATCAGCTCTACTTCCTTTCTTATTGACAGTAGAAAACTTGGGAAAAATAACTAAGATACTAAGAAAAGTAACTGAAGGATTTAGCTAGGGACTTTTTCACATTTTTAAAGGAAAAGTACTGGAAAGCCTCCAGGACCTGCTACTACTATACTAGTTTTGTCTATGGCATTATTTACAATGGTTTCTTCTATGTCAATGTAACTGATGACTGCAACTGCTTCATGTAAAGCAACAACTATATGTTTGTTTCAGCGAGGAAGTGAACGTACCACTGAGTTATTAATGGAGTATCTCACTCACCTTCAAGGATCTTTAATGAGTGATCTACTCATTCAAGCAACAGCCGTATTTTGTGTGTACAGTAGCTGTTTCTTTTTCGAAACTGTAAAGATGTTCTGGTCTGTTTTCTTGTTTTCTATACCCCGGGTTTCCTTTAATACCCTCTCTCACTTGCATGAAAGTATTTTACTTTATTTTCAATGACTATGAGCGACATTTTTAACTGATTATTTTTTTTAGTTTTTTATTATTATTATTTACTTAAGTGTTTCAAGCTAAGCCATATATTAGTGCTTCAGGTTAGGGGCGATGAAAAGTAAGAGATGCCATCAAAGACATAGGCTAAAATATCGACCCATAGCTGATCATGATTTTCCCCCAAATTATTTGAGTTAATTGGGCAAACAGGTAAAATCTCCGTAAAACATTTTAAATGAAGGTGAGCATGGATTCAAATTTTGGCATGAATTCAAATATTAACGATTCCTGAAAACTTATGGTGCCATGTCGGACATATACTCATTGTGGTATTTGTTCCGAGGGTTTACATTTTGTGAGCAAATCTCTCCATTCGGAGTCGATAAATCGGAGTCGATAAAACAAAGTACCAGTCATATACTGAGGCTGATTGTGTGAATAATGTCCGTCGTCTCAAAATTATTGACTTTCAGCCTAAATAAAGAGACAGTAATTATTTCATGTTGATGGATTCGCAGAGCAAGTCGTAAAAAGCAAGTTAATGACTCATGTGAGTGGAGTGGGTAGACGGAAACTGAAAGAAACCGATCGTACATATATATATGACACCTTCTACTATAGCCTTGTGAGTGGATTTGGTGGATGGAAAATGAAAGAAGCCCGTCCTATATATGTATCTATATGTGTGTGTTTGTATCTGTGTTTGTCTTCCCCCACACCTCTTGACAACCCGTGCTGGCGTGTTTACGTCCCCTTAACTTAGAGGTTCGGGTGAATAGACCGATAGAATAAGTTCCACGCTTAAGAAAACAAGTAGCGGGGTCGATACATTCGACTAAAAATTCTCCAAGCATGACCGCAGACTGACGACTGAAAGAAGTAAAGGATAAAAGATACATATTTATATCTATATATGCGTATGTATGTATATGTATGTATGGGGTTGTGTTTGTCCCTCCACCGCTTGACAACCGGTGTTGGTTCTTTTATGTCCCTGTAACTTAGTGGTTCGGCTCAAAAGACCGTGATAATAAGTACCAAACTTTAAAAGAAATAAGTAATGGGGTCGGTTAATCCGACTAAACTCATTCATGGCCGCAATCCAGTGACTGAAGCAAGTAAATGATAAAAGAAAATGTTTAATGTTAACTGTAAACCCGTTAAAAATACACTTCCGACAAAATCAAAGCTCTGGTTTGTTGCTGAAGACTCAATCCTCTGTTCTGTTGCATGAGATTTCCAGCAATATGGAGATGAGATTGCGATTGAAAGTTAGCAACTGACTTAACAATAAAACAAAGGTCAGAGACGAAAGGCAATAAAAGAAGCATCTCAACTCTGAATCGAAACACTGCTTTCTACGAGAGTAACACATATTTTACTGAGTTTATATTTCTAGCTTACTGCATTTAGCTCATATTCACATGAAAATATCGATAAGGATAGATGGTTACACACTCATACATACGCCCGCAAAATTTATGTATATATATATATATATATATATATATATATATATATATATATATATAGGGAGGGAGAGAGAGATGTATTAGGAAATATCTATTCACACATATATGCACAACACATCTCCGCACATGTTATGCATATTTACAAAGATATAAATTGTCGTCTACAGTTCAATTCAGTTTGAAATACTTCTGATATATCTGTTTGAGATAAGAAACAAAATCTTCATCTCATTTATCTCCGTCTCACTAAGACAACAGTTATCATCAGTCACATTCACAATATATTGTGTGCTCCACACACACACACACACACACACACACACACACACACACACACACACACACACACACACACACACACACACACAATTCAATTTTTGTGTTTAGGTCTTTTTTTTTTTTTGCTAGAATGTAAACAATCGAGAGGCGTCAATAGATAGCAAAGTAAAATGTAAAAGAATATGTTTGTAATAGAGGAAATATTCTTACCTGTACATCGTAAACCTTTCCATTACTTTCTGTAAAATTACTGCAATTGTCTTCCATAGACATAAAAAAAAAGTATATATATATATAGACTATTTATGAAGTTAAAGATTATACTTCATGTCAACATTGTTGACATGAATTAATCCGGTAATTTGGAGAAAAAAACAAGATTTATATGTTATTTGTATTATGTTATAGCCTAAAGTTCAAGAAATATACAGCGGCGTGAAAATTATGGACACATTTGAAAACTATATGCTTGCTCTGTTATGCTATAGATTTGACTAAGAGAAATTGTGGCCGGGTGAGAATTATGTGATAACTAGTACTAACCTGAAAATTACGAAGAACTAAGAGAATTGTGCCAGTTATAGAAGATTGTTAATGTATACGCAGTGGAATAGATTACTTATTGGGATAATAGATTAATTATAGGGATGTGATGAACACTGTGAAACCCTAGTCTATGAAACCCTAGACTAGTATTCAAGAGAATCTAGTGGTGATAGTCTGAGAATTATGAATGAGCATCAGAAGTGTATTGGCTATTTAACATTACAGATTAAAATGACTGGTGGCTCTGTCGGTTAAAATCCCCTGATATATATATATATATATATATATATATATATATATATATATATATATATATATACATACATATATATGTATATATATACATACATATATACATATATACACACACACATATTCATATATGTATGTATATGTACATATATGTATATGTGTGTATGTGTGTATATATATATATATATATGTATCTATATATATATATATATATATATATATATATATATATATATATATATATATATATATATATATATATATATATATATATATATATATATATATATATGTATGTATATATGTATGCATATATGTATATATATATATATATATATATATATATATATATATATATATATATATATATATATATATATATATATATACATATATATATATATATATATATATATATATATACATATATATATATATATATATATACGTGTGCCTTTGCGTGTGTATGTGTGGACACATGTACAAAACACATTGAGAAACAAGAGAGAAAGAGAGAGAGATAGATAGATAGAGAGAGAGAGATAGATAGAGAGAGAGAGAGATAGAGAATGAGAAACAGAGAGAGATAGCAAATAAGATAGATAAATAAGCAGATAAATAGACAGATAAAGGGATAGATAATTAGATAGATGAAGAGAGAGAGAGAGAGAGAGAGAGAGAGAGAGAGAGAGGGAGAGAGAGAGAGAGGGAGAGAGAGAGAGGGAGAGAGAGAGAGAAAATGTGTGAGAGAGAAAGAGAAACATGTAAAGAGAGAATGAGAGAGTGAGAGCAGTTGGATGTGTAGGAACAGAGATACCTTTCGGAGGTGGGAAGAGAAATAGAGGTAGTGATAGAGATAGAGGAGGTGGTAGTATAAAAGTAGAAGCATGAGTGATGTCCAGAGACACGAGTATATTAGCTTTATATCTCATCTAATAAGGAGGACGATGATGACGATGATGACGATGATGACAGTGATAATGATGGCTATGATGACGATGAAGATATAATGATATGTCAACTGTATAGATGGATCACGTGACCACTTGATTAAATAAAAGCAATACTTGCCCTTCTCTCAGTAATACGGTAAATATGGCGCCCATTAACACAAATGATAAGGTGAAGGAAGGGTAGCAGCTTCCGTTTCTTTTTCATGCCCACTTTACGTCGTCTAAAATAAATAACCTTTTGTTAATCTTCTGTCGCCATAGCTGTAATTCAATACACATGCGGGTTATCAAAGGCCGAAAGGGTCAGGACATCAAATAATGCATTGGAGATTGCTGCCCCAATACCACAAAAGGTGGATTGAGGATAAATGAAGTCAGTCCGTTATAGTATTCAATATGCTAGTCAATCAATCCACAAATCATTAATTACTAGATTACCAATATTCCACGAGTCATCGAGCCATCGGTGGAACCTATACGTGGTCTTTTTTTTTGCTAAAAATAATAGCCAAATATCTCTCAAATTACATCTTACTATCATAGAAATGACATGATGGATAATATTTTCCAGGGTTCCCACCAGAAAGGAAAAAAACCCTGGATATTCACGGTTAGAATGCTTATGATAATTTGAATTGATGTGATTCAGTTATTTAGCTGGTATATTAGCAAACAAGTAAGGTATATGGAAACTTAAATATATGTAGTCGTAACAGAATGCATTTAGTCTCGCTGTAAAATTAGGCTCCATGAGAACATTTTTGACAGGTCAAGATTTGGAGCGAACCAGTTACTTTTGCTGGTACTAAATCATCATCAGGAACCTCTTATTCTTTTATATCCCAAGTTATAGAGCGTAACGGAAAACTACTAATTGCAATATAAACAAGCCTGTGCGTTGATATAACTCTTTAGCATAGAGGTAGAAGATTGACAGACTGTGTACAAATACATGCCTAATTTGATAGCAAGACTAATTACTTATTAATACGAGTCTGCTTCAGTTATTATTTTGGTTGTCAACCGTATGCAATTATCTAAGTGAGTTGTGTCAAGCTATGCCATCAAGGAAGCAACAATCATGTTTGAGTTTACTCAAAGAGTCGCATTCATGTCCGAAACTGAAGAATATTTAAAAGTGCTCTTTCCAAAATTCACCACTTTCTATGATAAGCTATCTATGAGCGATAATTTTATTAGCGACACTAAGGCTGAGAAGGCACTTGAAAGTAGTAGAGACTGATCTGGGAGAGGCCAAATATTAAGTAACATTAAGCAATTTCGCATTCATGGCTGAATAGGACTTCATAAAAGCTCTTCCAGCTCTTTCACTAAGCCTAAAATTATTTCTATCTGTGCATCTGTTAGCTTCATGTGAAAGGAGCTTTTCAAAGCTGAAACTTACAAAGACCTATTTGCGATCTACCATGGGACAATCAACACTTTCCAGCATTGCGATATTATCAATTAAAAGAGAGTTAGTGGAAGCTATTGATTTCGATGAGGTGATTTACAAGTCCGTAGCTTTGAAGGCTAGAAAACAGAAAGTTATGAATTAATCGAAATATATTCATTAAGTGATGAAAAGCTTGCGTATTTGTTCCTGTTTATTTTTATTGCATTATTTCATTTATGAAAACATTTCCATTTGCTTTTGTCTACAAGTCCTGCACTATTTGGGTCGTCATTGATTATACTCGCTCAATCCATTTATGCATGTAATATAACAATACAGTTTAACGTTAAAATTATATCTATTCAGTCTGGACATCTTTGCAGGTACAGATTGTTTTTACATCACACATACTGTGCCTCACAAATATTTCGTGTTACCATGAGTTTATGAATGATTAAATATGTAAACGCACGCATGCACGCACACACACGCACGCACACACACACACACACACACACACACACACACACACACACACACACACACACACACACACACACACACACACACACACACACACACACACATACACACATGCACAAATATATATGTAAATTTTGTACAAATATTTAATTACAAATTTTTGATTATTGATCGTTTGTACAAATCGATTTTGCTTTAAATGAATTTAATTTAGAATATAATAGCAATAACTGGTAAAATTCATTGTTTTTTAAAATATAGCTGATGATAATTTTAACTGTAAATCTGTAAAATTAATGACTTTGATCTCTGGCATATTCTTTAAGCAAATCTGCAAATATTCAGTTTACCAGAAAAAATATGCATGATTTATATTTATAAAAAAGGATTTATAAAATTTAAGCACAATCCATTAATGTGTATTACTTAATACAATTTTTAAGGGAGCGAGTTGGCAGAAACGTTAGCACGCCGGGCGAAATGCTTAGCGGTATTCCGCCCATCGCTACGTTCTGAGTTCAAATTCCGCCGAGGTCGACTCTGCCTTTCATCCTTTCGGGGTCGATAAATTAAGTATCAGCTACGCATTGGGTCCTTGTAATCGACTTAATATCCCTTTGTCTGTCCTTGTTTGTCCTCTCTATGTTTAGCCCCTTGTGGGCAATAAAGAAATAAGAAACGTTAGCACGCCGGGCGAAACTCTTGGCGGTATTTCGTTTTTCTGAGTTCAAATTCCGCCGAGGTCGACTTTACCTTTCGAGGTGGATAAATTATGTACCAGTTGCGTACTGGGGTCGGTTTAATCGACTGGCCCCTTCCTCAAAATTTCGGGCCTTGTTTAACAGTTTTTACGTTTAAAATCAGCAGTGAGGACGCGATCGCAAAATACCGGAGCCGTCGAAAGGCTGTGGTGGAAGCTGAGGGCAGCTACTCTGAGTATACTTTTATCTCCTAGTCATAATCTAGTTGATACTTTTTGATTTTTTAACGATACTATTATTTTTGGATGGGATATTGTATTTTCTTTTCCTTCTATTCAAACTATCAAATTTAGCTCGAACACTCTGAACGTACATAGACACATACATGCATACATACATGCGCGCGTGCACACACGCTCACTCATGCACATATATGCAATCATATACATATATAATATATAATATATATGTAATATGCATACACACACACACACACACACACACACACACACACACACACACACACACACACATGTATATATGTATATATGTAGATAGATAGATAAGTAGGTAGGTACTTAGATTGATAAATATACATACAGACGATAAGACCAAAGAGAAAAATAGAGGAGAATTGGTTAATCTAACGTCTGGTCCATGTGTAATTTTGTAAGCGTGCTGCTTCATGAGCTAGCTGTATATTTAGCTCCTCTCCATGAAGCGAAGCAAACCAAGAAAACAGGTGTTGGAAGAGTTGTTCTGTTCTTCGGGTTTGTGACTCAGCTCGTAGCTGGTAAAATTTGTTGGGTAGCCATTATCATTCAACACACTTTACAACTAAACGTTATTAATGACATGATACCGTCACTCGCTGCATCTGTCATTAATATGAGTGAACAATTTTAGTCTATTGCCTGTCCTGCCAAAGGTAAACTGATTTGTAGAAAAGCAACATGTTTCTATAGTAGGTCATCTTTTTGAAATTGGTGTTAAGTTTATAGTAATTTTGCATGGTAATAGCACCGAATGTCTGACGAGCATCATTGGATCTTTTTCCAAGTGGATTACCACTTCCAAGAACTGGAAGAAAACCACCTACAGCAATGTTATTGTTCACTAAAATCAGCTCTCTCTACCAATAAAAAAAAAGGCGGACGAGAACCTAGGAATCTAATATCATAACTTATTGCTCCACCCATCTCTGCACTGAGCAACGAGGAATAAAAACAAAATATGTTATAATATTCTTTGCAAATCGTACCCACTTTTGCACTCTATGCACTCTTCTATAAATGGCATTTTTGAACTAAACACAATTTCTGTATATACATACATATTTAAACACACACACACACACACACACACACACACACACACACACACACACACACACACACACACACATATATGTATGTGATTATGTGTGTAAGTTTGAGCTTGCATATATGCATGTATCTCATGTATATTTGTATGTATGCATGTATGTATGTGTGTGTACGTATATATGTACGTACGTACGTATGTATGTATATATGTATGTATGTGTGTGAGTATAATGCAATAATTCCTCTGCAAATTTACCTCTAAAACTTAGATCTATACTGATGAAGATAAAACATTGAAACGTACGTAGGCAGGTTAAATTAAATTAAATGTAAGTAAAATAGATTAAAGTTGCATTTGTTTCCTTTCCAAATTTTACTATAAGTTGAGCAAAAAATGGTCTCATTCTATAAGAGAAGTAACCTGCAAATATATAACTACATCAATCCCACTATACACACATACGCGCGCGCACACACACACACGCTCACACATGTACATATAGAAGCTCATACATACATTCATAAGTACAGAATTACATGCACACACACATAAATATACATAAATAGTGAAAGATACATTCATGCATACACATACAAACATATACATACATGCACACACATATATGCATATATAAATGTGTGTGTATACACACATATATATATATATATGTGTATGTGTGTGTGTGCAGTGAAACCTAGAGGTAGAAGAGAGAGAGAGAGAGAGAGAGAGAGAGAGAGAGAGAGAGAGAGAGAGGGAGTCAAAGAGAAAGAAACACAAAAATATTGACAGACAAAAGAAGAGAAAAACAATGCACAGTATGGGGGATTGGATGGGCAAGTCTGGCGTTATCGAGACATTCTTGTTTGATCCTATTAGATTATCAGAGATAATCAACAGCTAGAGAAATGTCACGTTTCACCCATTCAGTGTTTGTTTTAGATTTCTTTAAAACAGTAACTGTTGACATAAAATATAGACTGAATGAAAGCTGTTTGTGCTATGTGTAATACACAAACATAGCTTAAACACATATACGTACTACATATTGCCACACCAAAAGCACACAGACACACATAACCACTTTTCTCCCCTTATGTATGTATACAAACACACACACACACACATACACACGCGCACACACGTACACACACATATATGTACATCCATTCATCGACATACCTATTTATATATATGTTTATACATGCACACAAACATATATGCGTATATAGGAGATTACTCACACATAAATACATATCAATGCAAAATTACACATATAAATACATACAGACATACCATATCTCCGGAGCTCCTCTCTCACGGTGGTCAAACTGGGAAGACCAGGCTGTATATGTTTATCCAACGTCTATGGGAGGCAAAAGCTATTCTTGTGGACCTTGAAGACGCAGCCATCATTAGTCTTCAAGAGGGGAGACAGGGCACTTGGTGGAAACTATCACGGTAACTTCCTTCCTTGTATCTCCGGGAAGATCTTCGCCGAGATCTCGCTAAATAGATTAGTGGTCGTCGTTGAGAAGTTCTCTCAGAGTTGCAGTGCGGTTTCCGTCCCACCCATGGTACCATCCATATGGTCTTTTGCGTCTACCTTCTCCAAGAAAAGGCCTGAGAGCAGAAAAAGAAATTACTTTTTGTATTCTGGGATTTAAAGAAAGCTTTCGATAGCGTACGAGAGCTGTAATGCGGGCCGCCCTGAAGCGTTTTGGTTGTCCCGATCGCTTTTGGAACATCATACAAGCTCTACACGACGGATGTCTGGCCGGGTTGTCGAGTTCCTTCCCAATTAAGTCTGGCCTGAAACAAGGATGCATCCTCGCTTCCCCTCTATTTTCCCTCTATCTGATCTGGCTCCTGATATAGACATCAGTTACAGAATGGATAGGCGACACCGTTCGTTACAGAGTCCATTGACTTACCATCTTGGCCAAAGTGCCTGAGCCTGAGTACGCTAATGACAATGCCACTCCCGCGAACTCGGTTTCCGGTCTTCAGGAGGTTATGAACCTCTTCGAAAATTTGCATACATGCTTTGGTCTGATCCCAAATGTAATGAAGACAAAGATCCTTGCACAGGGAGTCCCCGGCCAATCTCCTCCTGACACCAGTGACATAAGGCCACGTGGTACTGTCCGGGAAACAGTGGAGGTTTCCCCATACCTCGGAAGCTACATATTCAGGGATTGCTCTATTTAGAAAGACATCGAAATTAAGATCAGCGCAGTTCGTACTGGTTTTGGAAGACTCAAAACCAATCTTCTTAAATCGCGATCTCACCATCTAAACGAAAATCAGGGTATTCTGAGTCGTCGTCCTTTCCACACTCCTCTACAGTGAGACGTAGTGTACCGACGAGACTTAAAGAAAATCGAACGTTTCCAACAGCACAAACTTCGCGCAGTTATGAGGATTCGATGGGAGAATTATAATATGAAAAGATTTTGCTCCAGACCAAACTGCCCAAATTTTAAGCTACCATAGCACGACACCACCTTCGCTGGTCGATACCCAGCATAAATATGCCTTAAACGCGTCCCTCCTCTTTGCTGACCTGGCCTCAGGCCCCAGACCACGCAGAGTCTCCAAATTCTGTTTTCAAGACTAGCTCCAGGAAATTCCCCTTCGCTGCTTCATTGACCTACATACCTGGAAGACATTCACCAATTCACATGTGTGTGTGTGTGTGTGTTTGTGTGTGTGTGTGTGTGTGTGTGTGTGTGAATGTGTCCGTGAACATGTGCTTGCACATACACACTCACATACACACAAATACACACAAATACATATAGTTGAAAGTATGACTGCGTTGTTACGAAGTTTGGCTCCCAATCATGCAGTTCATGGATCAGTCCAACTGCGTGGCATATTGTGCATGTGACATCACTGCAGGTTTGAGCCAAACAATGCTTTCTGAGTGAAAGTGCTTGAAAGAAATTGCTCAGCAGTGAGTTGTATGTGTGTATGTATGTATGTCAGTTTGTATGCATGTATCTATGTATGCATGCATATAGGTAGGCATGTGTGTATGTGCGTATGTGGTTGTGTTTGTTGTGACCGTTTGACAAAATATCATTTGTGCTTACGTCCCGTATCTTACGGTGCGACGAAATAAGACCGCAAACATACGTAAGAGAATTTGAGAAGAAAGAATTGATTCGGTCGAGCCTAGCCGCGTTTCAGTGTCTGATTCATATGTAAGCGAGAGCAGGTATAGAAACAATCGAGGCCTTTCTAACCTTGATCCAGCAAAACATTCAGGAAGGGCTCAGTACTCAAGAACATAACGAGTCGCTTGGACAAAGAATATCATTCACAAATAGAAGAGTAAAAACGATATATATTTGTTCTAAGAGTTTTTAATTCAATATCTACACGCGACTTTTTATAGGCAATTTGCCTCTAAGATTCCCCGTTCATATATATATATATATATATATATATATATATATATATATATATATATATATATATATATATATATATATATATATATATATATATATATATATATAGGGTTGGCAACTAAGTTCCCACCGTTTTTTTAAATTTAAATTTTTTTAAAGGTTTAATAAAAAATAATGACTAATTAATCAATAATGTAATCACCCTTGTTGTTTACAACTTCTTCTCAACGTTCAACAAGATTTTCAATACCTCACCCGATTTCAACTCGAAAAATCCAACCAAGCTCTCAATTCTGAATCAGAATTGAACGAAACTCCGCGCATAGCGTTTGAAAGAGATCGAAAGAGGTGGAAATCCGTTGGTGCCAAATCAGGAGAGTACGGTGGGTGTGGCAGCACTTCCCAGTCATGCGTTTGAATGACTTCCTTGGTCATATTGGCGATATGAGGGCGGGCATTGTCGTGCAGCAGAACTCCATGCTGCCGATTAAGTCTTTTCTCTTGAATAGCCGTGTTGATTCGTTCCATCTGTTGAACATAGAGTTCCGCGTTGACCGTTTGGTTCTGCTCAAACACTTCGTAATGGATAAACCCTTCCCAGTCCCACCGTACGCACAACATCGTTTTACGCGGATGAAGATCTTGTTTCGAGCGCAGTAGTTTACCGGGGCTAAGCCATTCCTTACGCTGCTTCATATTGATGTGCAGACACCACTTTCGTCACCAGTAACGATTCAGTAAAGAAATCGTTGCTTGTGTCCTTGAGTTGAGCGGTGACGAGCAAACAAACCAGCGGAGATTATGGCTCGTTGATTTTTGTTGTTGTCACTTAAAGCATGCGGAACCCATGCTCCATACTTCTGAACCTTTCCCATCGAGTGAAGATGCTTATCTATAGCAGTGTGGGAGCATTCCATTTTCTCTGCCAGTTCCCGTCATTTGACGAGAATTTTCGTGCAAAAGTTGGTTTAATCGCTCTTCATCGAACTCAACTGGACGGCCAGAACGAGGTACATCTTTGAGGTAAAAATTTCCATTTTTGAATTTGGCATACCAATCACGAGCGTTTTTTTTTCAGCTATGGCACCCTCTCCATACACACACAAATGTCGCGAGCAGCTTTTGCGGCCTTAGAACCTTGATTAAAAGCTAAAAGAAGGAGGTGTCGAAAATACTCGTTTTTCTTAACTTGACATTCCATTTTAATGATCTGAAAATAAACAAATTAACTAAAATTAACTAGAAAAAAAAATTGATTCCAAAATGATTCAAAAATAGAATTCTCTAAAAAAATAGATTCCAAAATTAAAAAATGCAATAAATTCCCAAATTAAAAAAAAAAAAAAACGGCTGGAATTTAGTTGCCAACCCAATATATATATATATATATATATATATATATATATATATATATATATATATATATATATATATATATATTTATATGTGTATATATATATATATATATATATATATATATATATATATATATATATATATATATATATATATATGTATGTATATGGTATTGGGTTGTCCGAAAGTTCGTGCCGATTTATAGTAGCTTACCTTTTGACTTATTTTAGAATATGGTTGAGTCCATAAAATAGGATTTGACTACACCTCCATTTAGAGCACAGTTTAAGCTATCTCTTCGTGGAAGAAGGTTTATGTTCCTAAAACCTGCGTTAAGTCTGTAACCCTTTAAAATGGAAGATAAGAAAGTTCATTTTCGGCACTTGATGCTTTTCTTTTTCCGTAAAGGGAAAAATGCCTCACAATCAACCAAAGAAATATGTGCAGTTTACGGTGATGTTTCTTTATCCGAAAGAACTGTACGGAAGTGGTTCGCAAAGTTCCGAGCTGGAGATTGTAGCCTTATTGATAAAGAGCGATCAGGCAGACCATCCACCACAGATGATGACCAAATCAAGTCATTGATTGAGAATAACCTACATTGCACAACCTGAGAATTGGCAGAAAGCCTCAACCTGTCAAAATCGGTCGTTCATGACCACCTGGTAAAGCTTGGGTACACAAATCGCTACAATGTTTGGGTAGCACATGAGTTGAGTGAGAAGAACCTTTTGGATCGCATTTCCATCTGTGATTCGTTTTATAAACGGAATGAAAACGCGCCTTCTTTAAAGCAAATTGTGACAGGTGATGAGAAATGGATTATCTACCGAAATGTTAAGAGGAAGTGATCCTGGAGTAAGTGACATGAGCCACCCTTAGACACCCCAGAAGCGGGTCTTCACCCTAAAAAAAGTCTTGCTTTGTGTCTGGTGGGATTGGAATGGAATTCTGTACTATGAGCTTCTCCCAAGTAACCAGACAATTAATTCTGAGAAATACTGCACACAACTGGACGAGTTAAAAGCAGCAATTCAAGAGAAACGTCCAGAATTGGCCAACAAGAAGGGTGTTGTTTTCCAACATGATAATGCAAGACCGCACATTTCTTTTGGAACCAGACAAAAATTGCTGCAGCTCGGCTAGGATGTGTTACCTCACTCTCTATATTCATCAGATATTGCTCCTTCGGATTTCCACTTATTCAAGTCTCTGCAGAATAGTCTTAATGGTAAAAATTTCAATTCCTTGGATGACGTAAAAAGATACCTTGATGAATTCTTTGCCATGAAACCACCTCAAATCTGGGAAGAGGTTATTTTCAAGTTAAAGGAAAGATAGAGACGCATTGTGGAAACAAAATGGTTCATATTTGGTTGATTAAAAATGTAATGGCAAGTATTTATTGACCTTTTCCTTTCCTTCTTTGTATTATATATATATATATAAAAGATAATAAGAGTGAAAAAAACTACAGAAGGCTTGTGTTACATGGTTAAAGTATATATTTAAATTATGTCAGAAAAATGTTATAAAATCTTTTTGGTATATAAACATTGTATTTTGAGAAATAACCGGTTTCGTGTTTTCTTTTCAAATTTCTCTACTTCATTGTAACGTGTTCGCTCCAGTCTGAAAAGAAGAGTTCTAGATAGGGGGAGGTAATTAGGGATTTCTTCCGGTATAGGGGAGATAATCGAAATCTAGGAGGTGGTAGAATTTGATTAATTTACCATGGTTTTGTTCTATATTTTTTTCCCTTTTCTCAGTGGGGTGATGAATTTCCTTATTTAAATGTGTTAGCAATGGTTAAGTTTGGGTTTGTATTTTTGAATGAAAAAGGTTTCCTTATTTAATCTAATCTGTGTAGGTGTTCTAATGGCACATTGATAGAAAGGAAAGATTATAAATTGTGGTAGCATTTGTTTTGCGCATTTCTCAATATGTTCACTAAAAGGTATCATTCGGTATTCTGGGCATGCAACCTGCTGTCGATGCAGAGTGCATCTGCGTCTGAGCGATAATCCTGTGGACCCTATGTAGTTCTCGTGGCAGCCCGAGCATCTTATTACATAAATAAGGTTTTCTGAGGCACAAGTAAAGTTAGATTTAACTTTGAATTTGTGTCCCTCTTTGAAGAGGAATTCTGAACCTTCTAGAATGTTTGGGCATGTTGCACAATTTGGTCGACCACACACACACACACACACATACACACACACACACATATATATATATATATATATATATATATATATATATATATATATATATATATATATATATATATATATATATATATATATATCTATATCTATATGTATATACATGCATATATATGGTGTCAGTATGTGTGTGTGTATGTGTGTATGTACACACGCATATTGTATGTGTATTTATGAGTATATTGTATAAATTCATATGTGTATACATAAAGATGTATAAATATGCTTTCATATACACAAACATACACAACATACACGTAAACTAACTGTGCGTGTCTACACCCACACGCAAACACATGAATACACACGCGCGCAGACTTTCTCTCTCTCTCTCTCTCTCTCTCTCTCTCCACCTCTCTCAGACATATATTAGATCCACAGCAGACGCCAGCCGTGTCTATTATCTCGCCTTGTCTTAATCTCTTTTATAAACATACCTGTTGACTTTTCGCTATTACCATGTTCTGCTATGTCTAAGAATATAGGAAAGAGGGTGACGGAGTGACTTAGCTAGTAGCCTGAGTATGAAGTGTTAGGAAGGGGAATGTATATTTTGTGTTTGCCAGTAGGTCTTTCATATTATTTTTGTTTGCTCAAGCTTGAAGAGGTTGTGTGTGTGTGTGTTTGCGTGTGTGCGAGTGTGTGCGTGTGTAGACAGAAAGATAGTAATATATGTGTGCGTGAATATATGTATATATGAGCACATTTATACATTATATATATATATATGTATATATATATATATATATATATATATATATATATATATATATATGTGTGTGTGTGTGTGTGTGTGTGTGTGTGTGTGTGTGCGCACATGTATATGCATATGTGTGTGTATATATCGCTGTATATTGATATACATATGGATTTATCTCTATATATTGCTATGTATATTTTGCGATATACATCTATATATACACATGCATATATGAGTACAGGACATCACCAACGGTGCAAATAACATGAAATACATAAACAAAAGAGGGAAAAGCGAGGGAAATACGTAAACAACGAGAAAGAATGAAAACAGGACAAGTTAACACAGACAAAAGGACCCTCATTAGTTGTCGCCTCATTTCGAGTATTCAATGACAATATGTGTCTTCAAAGACAGCTGGTCACATAAATTCTAAAATGAAATTTAGGATTTTTATTTTAGAATTTATGTGACCAGCTGTCTTTGAAGATTTAAATTGTTGTTGAATACTCGAAATGAGGAGTAGATAGACAGCCGACAACTGATGAAGGGTCCTTTTTCTGTGTTAACTTGCCCTGTTTTCCATTGTTCTCGTTGTTTACGTATTTAATGTTATTTGCACCGTTGGTGGCGTCCAGCATGACCGCAGCTCTAAGCTGAAACTATAAACAAAACTAAACAAAACAAATATGTATATATATATATATATATATATATATATATATATATATATATATGTCCGCCACTACATTCCTCCATGGCAAGGTTTAATTTGTGTATAAAAATTTAATTTGCGGTCCATGGGAAGAGCCGTATTAGCGATGCGTCCTGCCCAGCTCTCCGAAACGCCGGTGTTAAAACGGGGGTAGCTGATGAAGAAGAATGTTCTCTATGTGGCTTGTGTGTTTTCTCGTCTACGTTTTGTTTGCAATGTCCTGTACCCAGATATGCACCTATACATACAGGTGGATGTCGGTATGCACATACCTGTACGTATATATGCATATACTCTTTTACTATTTGTTTTTACATGACCGAACGCAGCGTCACCAATCTGTAAGTAGTTTTCGTAACTTTATATTTTCCGACGCTACTCTATCTCTTTCTTTTTCTCTTCCTCCTCAATT
>NC_142935.1:44069981-44077481 GCF_046866305.1 Octopus bimaculoides | reverse complement strand
GGTTTTGTGGTATGAATAGGTGTAGGCGTAGCTGTGTGGTAAGAAGCTTGCTTCCCAACCACATGGTTCTGGGTTCAATCCTGCTGCGTGGCACCTTAGGAAACTTGTGAATAGATTTGGTAGTCGGAAACTGAAAGAAGTCCGTCGTATATGTATACGTGTGCGTGTGTGTGTGTTTGTCTTCCACTACTGCTTGACAACCGGTATTGGTGTATTTATGTCCCCGTAACTTACAGGCTCGGCAAAGAGATCGATGGAATAAGTACCAGCGTCGATTCATTCGACTTAAATTTCTACATGGTGGTGCTCTAGCATGGCCTCAGTCTAATGCCTGAAACAAACAAATAAATTTCAATATATTTTCTATAATCTATGTTTTGACATAATGAAAATAGTTTTAATGATTTAATGAGCGAAAAAATCTTTTACCATATCAGAAAAAATAATCAAATTAATTTGAATAAGAAAAAGATTTAAAAGATATTGTATTATCAGAAATGCTGAAATAAAACAACTTGAAACAAAATATTTTACTTTCATTTATTTATTTTTCATATGTTATAATATAGATAATAATTTAGATATTAATAATAAAAATAATAATAATCTTAACAATAATCATAAGAATAATAAAAAAATTATTATAATAATGCAATAATAATGAATTCTAACTGGCACAACGCCTCAAGTTTGGGGAGGGCTATAGCTGATAAAATTGTTTTCAGTGTGTGTTATATAATTTATCGTTCTCGGTAGTATGAAAAGCAAAGTCGAATTGAGGGGAGGTATTTGAACGCAGAGCATATGGTAGAGAGGCATAAATATACACCACATGCATATTTTATATAACACTCTACCGATTCTGCCATCCACAACCGAATGAAAATATTGTTTATTGTTATTATTATTATTATTATTATTATTATTAATAATAATAATAATAATAATAATAATAATAATAATAATAATAGTAATAATAATAATAATAACGAGTTGGAACCAGAAAACAGATTACGAGTAACCGGTAGTAGGTTAAAAATATTGTATTATTCACATAATATGAATGGGGAATATCGCACATAAAAGCGTTATATAATAAACAGTAGTATATACACACACATACACACGCACATACACAAGTATATGAATGAGTAAACAAACGAAAGTATCATTCAATATTAAGAATAGTATTGAATGTGTGTGTGCGTGCATATATATATATATATATATATATATATATATATATACACATATATTTATATGTATACATTTATACATACTGGTGTTTATACATATATAATATTTCAATGTGATATGCATATTATATGTTCATGTATATATTTATAAATATTATATTTGCACACATGCACACACACACATAATATGTGTGTGCGTATATACATTTACACATATATACTCACACACACATCATTGCGCGCTCATTTTCACGCACAAAACACACACAAAGAAAGACGTGCATAAACACCCCCCCCCCCTAAATGCACAGTAAAACTATATGCATATGTATATGCTTTAAGGTATGCAAAACTTGACTGTTTTTCATCGTGTTATCATTTGTGGACTATTTTTCCCATCTCTCTCTCTCCCTCTTTCTTTTTCTCTCTCTTCCTACCTACTTCTCTCTCTCTGTGTCTCTCTCTCTGTGTCTCTCTCTCTGTGTCTCTCTCTCTGTGTCTCTCTCTCTCTGTCTCTCTCCCTCTGTCTCTCTCTCTATATATGTATATATATCTACACACTATTTAGCAATAAGAATATATAATATACCTTTGTGTTTTTTGCTAAAAACACAAATATTTTCGTGTACGAAATATTTGTGTATCACTAATTTTCCATGCGTGTTTTATAATTAATTTTATTATTTATATCAATATCAGTATTATTAAACGCCATATTGCGTTATTAATTCTAGAAGTTGTGCTTTTTATACGTATAAATTTTGCCCATAATGAATATTGAGTTGCCTAAGTATCAAAGGTAGTTTTGAATAAAGATGGGGAAATTTTTTGAAAACTCCTACCAACGATGATTGTGTGCCATATTACCTTGTGAACACTCTCAGGCTAGCTATATGAAGCAGAACGCATCAGTTTTTTGTGTCTTTCAAAAATCAACACTTTTCCAGACAAACTGGACACAGAATATATGTATATGCCTATGTATATATATATATATATATATATACGCAAAATATGGGGGTTTAGTTCACAGGTAATCTAAACGACTAGGTACGCTACGTAAGTACTGTAATGGATTACCGGGGCTCCATGGTTAATAGCCGAGACGGTAGTTATGGAGTCCTTGTAGATTTCCGATATAGCGGATATATAATTGTTAAAGAGGACAACAAACGTTAAGGCAAGACAAACATCTCAAGTCACAAACGTTATTATTATTGGAAAAATTTAAAGTCTTACAGCTGTTTCTGGGATATCCCAGGGTATGGGATATTCCGTCATCGGACACAAATAGGAAAATGAGAAGGGTATAGATTAATGAAATGACGACACAGAGGACGGGAGAAAGGGAAAAAGGAGATGAAGAAAAAAAGAAAAAAGAAGCATAAAAGTTCGCAGTTCAACTTTCCGATCATGTAGAAGTCGTTAGGTTCAATCCTGTGTAAATCCATGTAGGTTAAAGTACTAAAGTCCGAACCTCCATAGATTTACACAAGATTGCACCTAAGGACTTACGGACTTACTTCTACATGATCAGGAAGTTGAAATGTAAACTTTATGTTTCTTTTTTTCTTCTCTTGCTTCATCTTATTCCTTTTTCCCTGTCCTCTGTGTCGTCATTTCATTAATCTATACCCTTCTCATTTTCCCTATTTGTCTCCGATGACGGAATATCCCATACTCTGGGATATCTCAGAAACAGCCATAAGACTGAATTTTTCCAGTAATAATATCGTATATGACTTGAGATGTTTCTCTTGTCTTAACGTTTGTTGTCCTCTTTAACAATTACACATACACACACATACTAGCTCTCTCTTTCACGCACACACACACACACTATGTGCTAAATTTAAGTTTCCATATATAATATTCAGTAACATACTAAATATTTATCCCCTATCGCTAATATATATATATATATATATATATATATATATATATATATATATATATATATATATATATATATATATATATATATATATATATATATATTTATATATATACATATACATATATATATATACATGCATATATATATTTATATATGTATATAGATATATACACATACATATACATGTACATTTATATGAAACGTACGGTCGCTTTTGCATGTGTAGAAGTTGTGGTGGTAAATTTATGCATATATATATATATATGTATGTATGTATATATGTATATATATATATATATATATATATATATATATATATATATATATATATATTATATATATATATATACATATATATATAAATCTATATGCATATATAAGAATATGAGTATGTATATACATACGTATATAAGTGTATATATACATATATTTATAAATATATACAGAACACATATATATGTATATATATACAAATATACCTATACACATAAATATATATACATATAGATGTATATATAATATGTGTGTGTATATATATATACTTTTTATTATATTTATACTTATATGTGTATTTATATAAATAATTATGAATAATATTAATTATAGATTTATTAACATTTTTGAGTGAAGTATAAAAATTTTTACTTTGTTAAAATAGTTTAAATTTTGTTTTAAAATTATAGTTAGATGCGAAAGCAATAATTTAAAATATGGAATATACTGAGGAAAACTGGTGTACGTAAAATATCTGTTTAACTTCTTGAATAGGCTGAAAATAGCTCTTTATTATAAAGGAAATGTGTGTAGTTATGTCGTTCATACGATTGGGAAGTTGTGTCGTTCATACGATTCCCTTAATGTCTTTAGCACTGTAACTGAAATTTCAATGGCTTTGAACTGAAATAAAAACCCGTTTTACAGACTCAGCTCGTTGGCAGTTGTTCTCTTATTCATGCTCTACAGAGCTGTTCATAATTTTAAAATAATATCGGTCTGTTTTATCTAGGCACAGAGGAAAGTGGGGAAGGGAGGTAGGTATATAATTCAAAGTTAAAGCATTCATGCATATCCAAACACCACCATCAGAGTTGTTTTTGTTATTATTATTATTATTATTATTATTATTATTATTATTATTATTATTATTATTATTATTATTATTATTATTAATTATTATTCTGTTAAGACTACTGTTCTCTATTCTACCACTGCAGTTTAGATGTTCGAATGTGGATTTGATTATAAGCTTTTCTTTTTACTTAATATATATATATATTTCACACGGATTATAGGTTCCTCCTCTGAGTGCAATCTTCTGAATTGTACTTACCAAAGGCCCCCCGCCCCAGATAATTTTTGAATTTTAAAATTCATTATTGTTGTTATTATTATTATTATTATTATTATTATCATTATTATTATTATTATTATTATTATTATTATTATTATCACCATCATCAACAACCCCATCAACAATTTCTGCTTATCATATTAACAGATTAATGTTAAAAAAATTTAGTAACAAGTCTCTTTAATTCCCAATAACCTCACGAAACACTCATACAGAATGTAGGATAACCTCGTCCTGTGATTCCGCTGTGTTAGTCTCAATATCTTAAAATGCTCATCACATGATCAGTAACAACGCATGATCCGTTCACCTCTCGCTTTCAGATGATTGTCCAGCTCTCCCAGTATTCCCAACCATTTTTCTTCCACATTCAGTAAATTGAAATTGGGTCTCCATGAGTTGGCTCGCTGGGAGGACATTTGTTCCGTGAGACTAGTTACATTAGAATAAATTGATATTTCTTTTATTGCAAACTACAAATCTTGATATATTTATGTTTCCTCTTTAGTAGTGTGCATGAGGGAAATAAATCCAGCCGAAAATCGAACTAGCATTGCAGTCTTGACTTGCCAACTGCTTAAATCTTGTTCAATGTCACTTGATATTTCTTATGGAAGCGATTGTCATCCACAGAGGCATTAAACCTGGGCTTTTGTTTTAGAGGTGGGAGGGAGATAATAAGGAAGTTGTTCAATTTATGCAATTCCCAAATGGTATAAGGAATAAGCGACTTAAAGAAAAAAAGAGGTGAAGCGTTTCCTGTTGGGGATGGAAACTAGGTTACAGACGCAGTTCATGGAAACTTGTCACCGCAAATCAGCATATATTTATTAAAAATATTAACCTCATATATGAAGGGCTCAAATTTAAAAAGATTTGGAAGTGGGATGGTATATGTGAAGCGAGATGGAAATGAGTTCTAACTGTAATCTCGGTTCACTGAGAATGTACCACCAAACGATAGTCTGTAAGGGAAAATGGTGACCTAGTTATAACTCATCGTATAGCATGAGTATTAACAAGGCAACATTGCAAATTTAATTTACAAACACAACTGAATCAGGATAGCTTACGTTGATTGAATGTCAGCGCTTGTTCCTTGTGTTGTTGCATTATGCAATATACTCTTTCAATAATAATGTTACATTTGTTGTAATATGTTGTAACAACACTAAATTTATTGTTATATATATTGTGACGTAATATTTCATTCGTAACATTACATTGTGCGTAACATAATAGACGGTAAAGTTGTTTGACAATAGTAAAAAGACAGAGGTATATTTTACATGCAGTGTTACAAATGAGGTAATTTAACACACAGTATTACCCAACAGTGTGGTAATAGTGTAGTTTAAAATGTTTGTGTATAAGAAGGTGTTAATCATATAAAATATGAAAAATCTTGAGAGAAGACATTTATTTTGTTCTCTCATTCAGAGATATCTGTTACAAACGCAAGTGTATCAGTGTGACTTAAAATTGTTTCAATAGGAGTGGCTGTAGTTGTTGCAATAACAATGTTTTATAAAATGATAACAGAAATGTGGCACAACAGCTTGTGGCACGCGTAATATTAAAGTAAATAAACATTAAGTAACTTAATATCAAGACAACTTTTGTTATAAACGCTGAAGTGTCAGTGGTATTTCGCTTTTTTCATAATATATTTAGTTGTAACAATGATAATTTGAAGAAATTAATGAAAAAAATTGTACTGTGACACAGATGTCTGTGATATATATTTTTATTGTGTATAATTTAAAGGATAAAAGTGGTAACATTTGAATGTTATTTATTGTTTTTAGCGCTGTGGCTTAAAGTGTTTATCAGCAAAGAAGCCTAAAAAGAAAATGGCAGACTGTGTCACAGTAGATTGTAATAAATGTAATATAAAAATTTCAGTTAACACACGCAGCTGTAACTGTAAAATTTGGAATGTTTGAATAACTATATGTTTAAAAGTTGCATCATGAATAATAGCCTGTGACTCAACAGCATGTAACGTATGTAACATAACATTTACAGTTATTAACGGGTGATAAGCATATAATTTAGATTGTTTGACGAAGTAATGTATTTGATGTGATAATAAAAATAACATATATAAACGATTTTAGTAACACGAGTTATTTAAAAGTAACTAACATTGAATTTTACGTTACAAACATATATTTGTATCATTGTAACATGTTTGTATAAACGTGGTTTTAGTTTTATGAATGGTAATTATAGCATATCAGAGAAGAATGTCTCACGCAAATAGCAACATTGTAACGAAACAGTACTTAATGTTCCAAAAACCGTAACATCAGTTTGAGTTTGATTGTTTGAAATATATGTATATGGTTTATGTATATGGTTTATGTATATGTATATATATATATATATATATATATATATATATATATATATATATATATATATATATATATATATATATATATATATATATATATATATATATATATATACATATATATATCTGTATATATATATGCATGTGTATATATATATATATATATATATATATACATATAAATATATATATGTGTATATATATGTATATATATGTTTATATATGTGTATATACATACATATATATGTATGTGTGTATGTATATATATATATATAGATATATATATATATATATATATATATATATATATATATATATATATATATATACATATACATACATACATATATATATATATATATATATATATATATATATATATATATATATATATATATATATATATATATGTATATATATATATGTATGGATGGATAGCTTGAAAACGAAAAGAAAAGAAAAGAAAAGGAGAAAGGTATTATCACGATAAATATTCATACGAGTAACAATAACATTATGTAACATAGAACGATGTTGCAACGGCGGAACATAGTGGTTTGCATAACAATTATAGCGTGGAAAAGCAGGGTGTGACACAACTTTTTGTGACAGGAACTATAGCAAAGAATTTTATAGAATCTCAGATTGTATAAAAATCGCTTTCATTTTTTCAATGGTTTGTAGTATAGGCACAAGG
>NC_142935.1:44027481-44054981 GCF_046866305.1 Octopus bimaculoides | reverse complement strand
TGCGTATATATGTATATATATATATGTATACGTATATGCGTGTGTATGTGATATATGTCTGTATGCATGTATACATACTCATTTATATAAGTGAATGAGAGCATTTTTCAGCGTGTATGTGCATGAATTATATAATAATGAGTGCCTTATATGTAAAGTGGTGGGATGTATAACAACAACAACAACATCAATAACAATAACAGCAAAAACATTTCCTTGGACAAAGTCTGGGCTTCTGAATAATAGACTGTAATCTGCATACATTTATTCAGTTTATTAGAGACATGCCCATACGCACAGACATAAACAAGCACACACACACACACACACACACACACACACACACACACACACACACAAACACACACACACACACACACACACACACACACACACACACACACATATGTATATGGAAGACATTTGTCCTCAGTCGCCTAGACTACTGCTCTCAGCTGTGGTCACCACACAGTGTCAAGCTTACAACGGAGCTTGAAACAATCCAGCATCACTACACTAAAAATATTGCTACAGTCCAACAGATGAATTACAGGGAGATACTGAAAGAACTACGACTCTACTCCCTAGACCGCAGATGTGAGAGATATGTAATAATTTACATGTGGAAAATACTGGAAGGGGTAGTACCCGAGTGTTATATGAATGCTCGTACTGGTCGCTACTGCATAGTACCGAAGGTACCGTCTAATACATCTAACATAAGAACCAGGTACTGCAATAGCCTAGGGTTCAGGGGCCGACAGCTCTTCAATGCTTTGCCAAAACAACTGAGAAACTTACATGATATAGATGTGGAAGTCATCAAAAAGAAACTGGACACTCTCCTATCCACAATACCAGACGAAACAATGGCTCGACTTGAGGCATAGCTGAGGGCAGCAGTGTCAAATTACATCATACACCAGATGGGCCATCGACAATTTTGATGGGATCGCTTTAGTCGGAGGAAAGGGACCACGGAAGGATTGTGGAGAGGGTACAAAAATAAAGAGTGAAAAAAATCAAAATGATGGTGGTGCTCCAGCATGACCACAGCCACCTGGCTGAAACACATAAAAGAATAACAGAATATATATATATATGTATATATATATATATATATATATATATATATATATATATATATATATGTATATACGCACCCACGCACAGACACATGATCTCTTATACACATTTCATATACCAAGAACATGTATGCATATACAGACATATCGGCATGTTTCACATACATAGATACGGAAATCACAGACTTATATACACATGCACATATATACATTCATACACACATCTTCATACACTCCAAACTTATACATACACATGCATATAATCGCGGAGTTCTGTTCGTATACCCATGCATTTGAGATTTTTATTCTAATTCATAAAGCATTCACATATAAATGCACTTACAGTTAAATACATGTTTATATACCGATGTACATGTATTCATACACAAACACACGTACACACACACATCAGCATGTACATACACAAGTTAATGTGGACAAGTCGAAATGGCAAAGTAAAAAAGAATAACAAGTAATGAAGTAATGAAAATGAATATATGTTTGTATTATGTATGTATGCACACATACGCACATACACAAACACACACATATACACATACATATCACACATGTTCACATGACCGACCACGCTATCAGTTGTTGTTACACATCGCTGGTCACAATGTGCTTTTGCATTGTTTTAGCCTTCAAATGACGCTACCTCGCTGGTTAGGCAGGCAGGCAGGCAGGCAGGCCAATATGCATATGCATGTACATATATATATATATATATATATATATATATATACACACACATACACACACGTAAACATATACATATTGAATTAATCTTAACTTTACAAATAAAACATTCTTTCTGTTTAACTAAATAAATTGTGTAATTAATAAATAGTGTAATTAATCTTGAAAATATATATATAATAATTGAATGGAAATTGAACCGGTTAGTGTGTTAGATATTAAGGCAGTTTGACACACACACACACACACATATATATATATATATATATGTATGTGTGTGTGTGTGTGTGTGTGTGTGTGTGTGTGTGTGTGTGTATTCGTACTTACATAATGGATATATATATGTACATATATTACTGGCCTAATGATCGCTGGAGAATGAAACTAGAATCATAATTGTGGAATTCAGTTTGAATAAACTATAATCCCTATAACACCCATTGAGGGCTGTTCAAAATTCCATACACACGCGCATATACATACATATATATACATAAATAAATATATATATATATTTATATACACATTTATACACACTCAGGGAAATATATATATATATATATATATATATATATATATATATATATATATATATAATATTAATAATATCAGTAATTTCTTTGTAGTTAAATATATATCCGGGAGGAAGTAAAAAATGACCCGCCCTTTCACCATGACAAATTCTTATTATTGTCACACTGCCTTCTGCGTATGCGAGCTTATAGTTGGTACTGTTGTGGTCATGTGATCGAAGTTTGAGCCTGATCGCATCACTTTTCTTTCTGGCTTTGCAGTGTACACATGAAGAATAAAGAACATTGATCCGATTTCTCTGGAAAAGGGATGTACAATCAACAATGTAATATACATACATACATACATACATACATACATACATACATACATACATACATACATATACATTCTTTTATCCAGGAATTTTTAATTCCACCTTAGGTTTCATGCGCTATATAATTCACAATTTTCTGGTACTTCTCATGAAAAGGATGGTAATCCTCTGACCATTTTCACATACAGCATTTGAAGATTGCGAATTTTAAGGTATGAAGCTAACGCGCGCACACACACACACACTCACACTGATACACATACAGATATACACACACACAAACACACGCACGCGCAGACACAGCGTGTTACTGAAGTACTCAAGTTTCGTCTTCATTTGTCAATTATAGCACGCTGGCAATATGGGAGAGGATAATCGAAGTGAAACGAATGAGATTGGAAACGATATCTATGTAAAGATATTTAGTACAGCTAATAGGAAGAAAGCAGGCCACACGCTGAAATATAAATATATGTGCGTATATCTGTGTGCATGCGTATATGTATGTGTGTATGTATGTTTATATGTATGCACGCATGCACATACACAATGCACTATATCTTCTGACGTATTTCTAGCTGTCAAATGCATCTTTAGGTCGAGGCTGATGTAGGTTTGAAGTGATCATCGGCTTCTATGTTGAATTTGACAGCCTGAAAAAGTGGTAGCGTATATTGTACACATATATGTTTGTATGTGTATACACACATATGTATATGTATAATAATAATATAGGGTAAGATTATTAATAATAATAATTTTACCAAGTAGTCAGCACGTTAAAAAACCATTTTAGGTAAATTATAACAAAATATTCTATAATTATATACGTAATTATAATGAAGAATAGGCTAATTGCCTCGTCACATCCTGAATTAGAAATAGACGCTAAATGTCCTTTCAACTGCCATAAAAACTGAGAAAATGACACACTTTTTTGAAGTGTGTTATTTTCTCGGAGTTTTTATGGTAGTTGAAAAGACATTAGCGTCTATTTCTAATTCAGTACGCAGCGAGGCAATTAGACTACCCCTCATTATAATTATGTATATAATTATAGAATATTATGTTTATGTATATATACATATATTCACACAATATGCTCTGTACATGCATAAACACACATATACATACATACGCGCGCACACACATGTATGTATGTACACACACACACACACACGTATATATATATATATATATTGAGAGAGAGAGAGAGAGAGAGAGAGAGAGAGAGAGATTGAGAGAGAGAAAGAGTTGTCTATCCATCTTTATATTTTTTATTTATTTCATTATATGGCTTGATTTTATTTTTAAGTGACGTTTCCTATTAACTATTGTCATATGAACGTTGTATGTATGTATGTATGTATGTATGTATGTATGTATGTATCTATCTATCTATCTATCTATCTATCTATCTATCTATCTATCTATCTATCTATCTATCTATTTTAATATTTGATTTACAAGTAAGATGGAAAAAATCAACAATTGCTTTTATGAAAATAAAAAGAAAAATCATATGAAAAATCTCACAAGCATTAATACAAATTACGTCGATTAAGGCAACCCTGGGGGAATGTAACACAAGAGAAAAATAGTTTGTCTAGCGTTCATTTTGTGTGTGTCTGTGTAAATTATGTATTTTATATCATAAAGCAACCCCACCTCCAAATAGTTTCAATATCGACGCATATCACAAATTTCTATAAGTGCTTCTTATTTATTATGTATCAGTCGAACTACAATAAGTTTTCGTTAGATATTAGTAACAGAGAACACAATAAAATATTTCATTGATACACGAACGCATAGGAAGACAGCTACTTTACTAAGTATCATTAGGAGAGGAAAAAATGATGTGTTATCCAGCTTTTGGGATCACGTCCACTAGATTTGAGTCCTTGAAGCAAATAAATAAATAAGATAATAATAATCCTATCTACTATAGGCACAAGGCCAGAATGTTTAGGTGGAGGTCGCTTGTCGATTACGTCAACCCAATGTTCAATTAGTACTTAATTTACAGACCCCTAAATGTTGAAAGGCAAAGTCGAGTTCAGCAGAATTTGAATTCAGAACGTAGAGACAGACGAAATCCCGTATTTTACCTGGTATGATAACGATTCTGCCAACTCACCACCTTAATAATAATAATAATAATAATAATAATAATAATAATAATAATAATAATAATAATAATAATAGTAATAATAATAATAATAGTAATAATAATAATGATAATAATAATAATAATAATAATAATAATAATAATAATAATAATGATTTCAAATTTTGGTACAAGACCAGCAGTTTTCGAGGAGGGGTAAGTCGATTAGATCGACCCAGTGCTCAACTGGTACATCATTTATCGAACCCGAAAAAATGAAAGGCAAAGTCGACAGCAGCGGAATTAGAACTCAGAACGTAAAGTCAGACGAAATCCCGCTAAGCTCTCTGCTCGGTCTGCTAACAATTCTGCCAGCTCACCACCTTAATAATAATAATGATTTCAAATTTTACCACAAGGGCAGCAGTTTTGACGTAGGAGATGATTCAATAACATCGATCCCAGTGTTCAATAGATACTTATTTTATCGACCCTGAAAGGATGAAAGGCAAATTCAACCTCGGCAGAATTTGAACTTAGAACGTAGCGACGGGCTGCCTCCCATTAATGTGGATGTTACTATCAGGAGGAATTGAAGAAGAACTGAATAAATTTCTTGATGAGAATAATATATTACCGATGGAAAAAAGGGCTGATGCAGCGGTACCAAAGAACGACTATTGATAGACAAAATGATAATGCAAGATTGTAAACGAAGGAGAACAAATCTAGGAATGGCCTAGATTGACTGTCGCAAAGCTCATGATATGATTCCACATTCGTGGATCATCGGTGGTGCTACTGTTATTATTATGGCTGTATTTACGTTCATTTCAATTTTCTGACTTAAAATTCCGGTGAAGTCGACTTTGCCTTTCATATTTACGTACTGGACAAAATAAGGACCAGTCAAGAAATAGAATCCATTGCTTCGGATGCCCACGTCTTCCATCTAATCTTGCAAAATTTGTACCTATGTTAGAAATTAGTTTTGTTAGAGTGGTGGATTAACAGAAACGTTAGAGCGTATTTAAATCCTTTGCCTTCCGATTTCAAATCCTGCTGAAGTTAATTATCCGTTTCCTTTTTTGGGAGTCAAAAATTAAAATATCAGTCAAAAAAGAAGGGTACACGACTTATCGCTAAAGAAACAGTCGCAACTAATGTCTAATCTCTGACTCATTGGTGAGATGTTCCTCGGAGCTGGTGGGTCTCACACGCCTTCCATTTAGGCACCACTTCACACAGTCAGCTCCCTTCTACTTACCACTCATCTACTTAACACTCAGACCCCACCGGCTATTCGCTAATAGATTTAAACATTCCTTCTTCCCCAGATCATCCACCTCTTTAATTCTTTCCTGCATTATGTTTCTTGTTCTTGTACATTTGCAAAAGTTTATGCAAAATATTAACGGTATCGTTCTCACCAGTCTCAGTGGACTTGCGATGAGTGAGTAATGCTCCTTCGTCCGATATATATGTATATTTATATATATATATATATATATATATATATATACACACACACACACACACACACACACACACACACACACACACACACACACACACACATATATATAAATATACACATGCATATATACATATATATATAAGATAATAAGAGTGAAAAACTACAGAAGGCTTGTGTTACATGATTAAAGTATATATTTAAATTATGTCAGAAAAATGTTATAAAATCTTTTTGGTATATAAACATTGTATTTTGAGAAATAACCGGTTTCGTGTTGTCTTTTCAAATTTCTCTACTTCATTGTAACATGTGTTCGACTGGAGCGAACACATGTTACAATGAAGTAGAGAAATTTGAAAAGACAACACGAAACCGGTTATTTCTCAAAATACAATGTTTATATACCAAAAAGATTTTATAACATTTTTCTGACATAATTTAAATACATACTTTAACCATGTAACACAAGCCTTCTGTAGTTTTTTCACTCTTATCTTTTATACATCCAACCACGTGCTTTCACATACCAACTTTCTCACCTATATATATATATATATATATATATATATATATATATATATATATATACGCACACACATACATGTACACACAGACGCATACATAGAAAGGCATATGTGTGTGTGGGTGTGTGCGTGCGCGTGTGTGCTATTATGGAAAGAAAGCTTAGAGGAGACAGTAAACATTTCGGATGATTGTGATGAGGAAGTCGATTTCTTTTTATTTTTAACTCTAACCAAACCTCAGTGAAAGAATTTGATTAAAATAATTGTCATATTTGACACAACTGATGGATTAATGGTTAGTTTTATGGTAGTTTACAAATTAGTGAAGTCTCTATCGAAGGTTTGTTTCTTTATTGTTTTGGATGGTTGATGGAGTTAGGAGAAGGGTTGAAAAAATGTGCAGAAACATCGAAGACAATAATAATAGAGTAAAGGAGATGGAAGATAAAAGAGAGGAGGGAAAAGAGGGAGAAGCGAATTATGAAGATGGAAATGAAGTCTGGACAAATGAAGGACAAGCAAGAAAGAAAAAAAAAACAGTGGAAAACAACAAACTAAAAAAATATTTAATGGCCGTTTGAAACGAATGGAAAAATGAGAAAAAAGAATATCTTTGGTAGTCGAGATTAAAGACGGCTGCTTTATGTCTTCATTAGCTGGGCATAAAGTTTTGTAGAGAAGTGTCTTAGTAATTATAGTTAAACGTAGTATTAGTAATAGTAAAGGCAAGGAAAATATAAATGGTGGAAAAGCTAAAAAAAAAACATAAAAATATAGAAAACTGTTTATCATTTTACTCTGGAGAGTAAAAACCCCGTAATTTATTTATGATTCTTTTTCTAACTTCTTTTTTTTACTTTTTGTTTAATGAAAAGTTCATTTGCTGGAATGTTGTCGTCTGATAAAACAGTTTGTTTTAAATTTATTCAGTTGTTTTTGCTATTCTAGAACATTTGGCGCCGAGACAGGAAAAATATTATCGTTAAGTTTACCTAAAACTAGTCGGCTATAATGGACAGGATTAAAATACAATCCCCACCACGACGACTACTATCATCATCGTTGTTGTTGGTATTATTATTATTATTATTATTATTATTATTATTATTATTATTATTATTATTATTAGAATTGTTGTTGTTGTTTAGGCCCGGCTTTGTTTTTATTTCTTATCAATATCCGTCCGTGAAAGATAAACCAACATGAAAACTTGGCCCAAGAGCGAATAACTATCAACTGGGATCGCTGACAAATTAGCTGAAGTCCATCAATAAATAAACAGACAAGCAAATAAATAATACGAGCAATAGAAAGTGAAGAAGCACTACACGTGCACGCGCACACACACGCAGCTACATATATATATCTACCTGTAGAGAAGTGTGTTGTTTTCTCGTGAGTGTTTCCCTTATAAACATACACAAACACATATACTCACTCACATGCATATATGCATCTATAATACCTACATACGTGCATATATACATATATACATACATACATACATACATACATACATACACGTACACGTATGTATTATATATAAATTTCAAATATTTCAGGTCACCAGATCGAAGGAATCCCGAACAAAAGTAGAAATCCTCTTTGGTTGTGACAGTGAGGTGTTGCTTCGTGAGATGAATGAGTGACATAGAAGAGATATTAGTTGTGACATATAGGAAGGTGTGTTGAAAAGAACTACAGTGTTGAGATCATTGTTGTTGATTGAGAAAGTTTATATTTATAACTTGTATATACACACGCACATACACACACATATATGTGTATCTGTTTTTTCCTTATTTTAACATTTAAAGTATCACCGTATCACTGTCTCACTGTATCGGATGTTGTTATACACCTCTGGTCACAATGCACTTCTAGTTATTTTTTGATTGAACCTTTCTTTTTTATGCTGACCCAAATCTTTTAACTAAATCGTCTCTCCATCGTTGTACAGGCCTCCCGAGTAGCTGTTAAGAATCTTGGGTACCCATAGACCGCCAAGAAACCAGATTTAAAAAATATATATAAATGTAGGTAATTAAGTAATTCCACTTGCTGTATTACTGCGGCTTACGGGGATGTCCTAAAGAAAGACCAGTAGAGGGAGAATTAAATTTCCTTTTTTACAAGGAATGTGGGTTGATGTAAATCCAAAGATCAGGTATCCGCCGGTATTACTGGGTTATTAGTACATAAAAAACTCCGGTCTCTTTTACTGAGTTATTAGTCAGTAAATAACTTTAGTCTCTTCAGAATGGAGTATATCCCCAAATTAGCGACCAAAAGACTGAGGTCTATAGAACAAATGTCTAAAATTCTTATCTACTAAATAAACATCCGAAGACGGTACTCTTTCAATTAAAGTCAAAAGGCTATGAAATCAAAGGTTAATACAGTGGTTTATCAAATCAACCTCTTAATACCCCTAATAAATGAATGTAATGTGTAAATCTGTGGCCTAACAAATCCGTATGTAAATACAATGGTCTATCAAGTGAACATGTAAATCAATAGTCTGAATTCAGTGTCAAAAAGACTGTTGTCTACATAGCCAACATTTAATGAGCAAGTCCTAACAAATTTATGTATAAGCGTTGCTGTCTATGCACTTTATACTCAACATGTATTCAACAGAAAGTCTATGGTCTTTTTGGTGAACTCTGTAGTATGTCAAGTCAACGTCTAAGGGTAATGGGCTGCTTAAAATCTAAACAAAGTGTTCTATATAGTTAACTCCTTACAATAGTCGTTTCACTTTCAACATGTAACGTCTTTTTTTTTAATTATACAATTCTTTGTAAACAACAACAATCGGAGTTTTGGCAGACTGAGTAATGACGTCAGCAAAAATATGGCCAATGAAGCTATATATAAACATATAACTACCGGATGTTCGAATGATGACGTTACCACTGATATGTCCACTCAGCTTTCTTCTAGAGCGAATGATACGGTTAGACGGACAGTCACAAATGGAGAATGATAGAGCAGCGAAGCATAACGCTCGGAAACTCAGGCATTCGGTAGGGTCAGCATAGTTACCACTGTCAAAATCCTGAACTATAGAAGGAACTGTCTAACCTAAGCCTAGCATACTCTCATTTTCACAGCAATATTCTTGCTAAATTCTTTACATACATACTATTAGAACTTTCCGATGTTACCGTGTTATTTTTCCTTGAACGTTGCGTCCAATACAAACTTGTAACAATGAACAGAAGATGAATCGAAAACAAACAACTACTCTTCTCATTCATTCCTCTCATCTCATTCATTTTATTGTTAAACACGTATAAAAGTTGTAGTGTCACTGTGTCATGATCTGAAGTTTGTAGTCTGTCTAAAACGCTTAAATAATGTGATAGATCTACTCAATGTCTGTACGCTGCTATATATCTACATGATATCTAACACATAAAGACTTCTATAATGATATGGTCTATTCAGTCAATGACTAAATGTTACTGTTTATCTAGAGGTCGCTTGAAAACCTTTATGGGCTGTTTAACAGCGAATGTTTGTGGATGACTGAAAAATGTGTAATCTATATAGCATATACAAGATTTCAACATTTAAAGGCTGCTGTATATTCGATGAATATCTGCAAACAATAGGCATTTAAGCGATACCTAAAGACTATGGTCTATGTCGTGAAAAAAAAAATCTGACAGATTTTGTGTGTAAATCTGCGCACAAAGCCCATGTTCTTTAAATCAAAGTTAAAAGTCTGTAGGACGTATAATTTATACACATTCCAAGAACATGGTTTGATTATTCACAGTTTGATGACCACAACGGTCTTTCAATCACCATCTGTCTGTTTGTCTATTTATTTATCAATCTATTCATGTATTTTACTCCACCCTCTCTCCCTTTCCATCCATCTATCTATCTATCTATCTATCTATCTATCTATCTATCTATCTATCTATCTATCTATCTATCTATCTATCTATCTATCTATCTATCTATCTATCTATCGCTGTCATTAGTGAATGTCTAACGGCTTCTACAAAGAATATATTTTTGCCTGTTAAAATATGTCAGCTGTTTCGGTTAAATTCTCTTTTCGCTAGATTCGATGACAAAAGCGAAGAAATAAATTCAAATTTAGACTACATTGAATATTAAAAATATAGATAAAAACAGGAATCAATCAATTAAAAAAAAATGTCTGTAGTGATTTTCTGAATAAAAAGTTTATAAAGCAATATGTATTCATGTACGTATACATATATAGAAGTGTATATTTATCATCTATCAATATATACCACCGTATATTTACACACACACGCACACACACACACACACACACACACACACACACACACACACACACACACACATGGATGTATACATATACACACATATATGTATAAATATACACATATATACATATATACATACATATATATACACATACATATATACATATACATATACATATATATGCATACATGCATATGCATATACAGATAGAAGCACGTATGTGTGAGTAAGAAGGGGCGGAAAGTACTCGACAGTAAAATAGTTATATAACTTATTTTATTGACAGCTGAAACTCCACAGAACACTACTTCACACGCTTCTATTTGCAATCTTGGAACTACTTTTGTAAAGAACATAGATACGAAAGGAGCAAACTCATATATATATGTATATATATATATATATATATATATATATATATATATATATATATATATATATATATATATATATACACTCGTAGGTTTCCCACCCAATGCAAGTTATCCAGCATAGGATAACTCGGTTATCCTATGTTGGGTAACATCCAACATAGGGATGGTTCCAGTTATGACGTTTCTATAAAAGAACACAAGTGGAATCTAAAGTCCACTTGTGTTCTTTATGCACAGACACACACACACACACACACACACACACACACAACAAACACACACACACACACACACACACACTTACATATATCTGTATAAAAGAACACTTCGCTTGTTATTCAATGTGAATGATAAATATATACATATTACAAACATATTATATATATCTGCAATATGTATAATACTTACATATTGCAGTTTCCATATGAAAAAGAAACAAAGGCTACCAGAAATCCAGGATAATAAAGGCAAACGGAAATCAGGGATAACACAGGCGTGAGAAAGAGAGGACGACACATTAATAATAATAATAATAATAATAATAATAATAATAATACTGAAAAATTGTGGATACCTAAAGTTACACGTAGTAACCTGCTACCCACATAAATCCTACCAGGAAACAAAGTTGGGGTCTGACCTGGGAAGAGGTAAGGGAAAACTGAACCACTTGCTATTCATGGACGACTTGTAGTTATTCACAAAAGAGAGCCAAAACTGAACAGTCTAGTCCAGTCTGTACGGATTTTCTCCAATTATATCAAGATGGAGTTAGGGCTCTCAAAATGTGCTACGATGGCGATGAGACTAGGAAAGCTTGTCAAGACAGAAGGTATAGGTTTGCCAAGTGGTGAGATAAATACCAGGGAATACTTGAGGCAGATGGAGTCAAACACCACGATATGAAGGAAAAGACAAAAAGAGAGGACTTGCGGCGAGTGAGAAAAGTACTGTCTTCAAAGATGAACGCCAGAAACATAATTTCGGCAATAAACTCGCGTGCAGTCGCTGTAGTTCGGTCTGGCTCTGAAATCCTGAAGTGGACAGACGAGGATCTAAAAGAGAAGGACAGGAAATCAAGAAAGCTCCTAACGATGCATGACATTGATCGCCTATACAAAAAGAGAGCAAATGGAGGAAGGGGACTGTTAAGTGTGGAAGACTCTATGTATCGAACTCGAGAGTTTAATGAGATACCTAGCCCAAAGTAGGGAAACCTCGTTAGTGTCAGTTAGGAACGAAGACGTATTGAAAGCAGAGAAAAAAGTAAAACGAAGGAAGAAGTGCAAAAAGGACACGAAGAAAAATGACGCAACAAGGGACTACTCAAGTAATTCCATGTAGCCACAACAGAAGTTGCTGGAAAAAATAGGTGAGATTGGCTGAAGAAAGTAACACTAAAATAAGAGACCGAGAGCACTGTACTGGCAGCGCAAGACCAAGCTTTGGCCAAGATTTGGCCAAGCTTTGGCCAAGCTTTGGAGGGTCAGCCTTTGGAATGAGCAAGTGCCAATGCTGTGCCGCATCTTTAACAGAGTGGATGAAACCATTGTCCATATCACAAACGAATGCTCTAGATTTGCCAAAAACCATTACAAGTTGTGGCGGTATGATCAGTTAGCGAAAGTACTACATTGGAAACTGTGCGAAAAGTGGGGGCTGTAGAGGGGCAAGATGTGGTATGAGCACAAACCACAGAGAGTAGCAGAGTCGGAAACTAGAAAAGTCCTCTGGAATTCCCCAATCCAAACAGATTAGACGCCAGAGAATAACAGACCGGATCTGGTGGTGGTCAACAAAATGCACTACAAGTGCTATATAGTTGATGTTGCATGCCCTTTCGACCCACAAATAGTCAGAAGGCAGGTGAAAAGATAGATTGATACAACCCTCTTAAGTACGAAATAGCTCGGTTGTGGAAAATGTAGACGGTGAAGATAGTGCCAATTATTGTTGGGTCCTTGGGGACAGTATAAGAAGGCATCAAAAGGAATATTAAGGAAAGTGGAACAGAGAGCCCAGTAGAACTGTTACAAAAGATTTGTCTCCTTGACACGACCAAAATAATTGGGAAAGTATTAGATAACTGAAAAGAACGAATAACATGGGACCATTCGCTGCAGGCAGCAAGCCCGCTACACTTGCAAAACTCCAGGAGTTCCAACAAAAACTGTGATGAAAAGAAATAATAATAATACTTTCTACTGGAAGCACAAGGCCTCAAATTTTGGGGAAGAGATTAAGTCGATTACATCGACTCCAGTGCGTAACTGGTACTTATATAATCGACCCCGCAAGGATAAAAGGCAAAGTCGACCGCGGAGGAGTTTGAACTTAGAACGTAAGGCTGGACGAAATACCGCTAAGCATTTTTCCGGCGTGCTAACAATTCTGCCAGCTCGTTGCCTTCTAATATTTTATAATATTAAAGGTCAACCAACAGCGGTAATTCAATATATTACCGTGGAAATGGCGATGCTAAACCCTGTAAAGTAATTATGTAAATGCACTCTCTAAGTTTCCTAAGTCAAGTATCAGCACACATTCCGTCGTCGCCATCATCTTCATCATCGTTATCATCGTCACCATCATGATAATTATGTTCATTATCAATCCTTAGGTTACTCATATAATTTCTATTATGCAACATTCATCCAGTGTAATGTTATGGGCGACATATTGGCCAATATATACATGAAATAAACAATAATAAATATCTAAAATACAATAGCAAGATATCAAAATGTCATCCTCGTTGTCGTCGTCGTCGTCCTCCTCCTCCTCCTCCTCCTCATCATCATCATCACCATCATCGACGGCGTCAACATCACATTTACGGGCTGACTTTCGTCGTTTCTTGGTTGATTTAGTAAAGAATCAACGAAACACTGAATTTGATTTAACCGACAATAAACCTCCTCCTTTTCACACTTGTCATATGACGGTCTGTGTCTGTGTTACACCTGGCACAATCAGTGGTACATCGGATGCAATACTTAGCGGTATTTCCTTTGGTTATTTTTATGTCCTGAGTTCAAATCTCACCGGAGTCAGCTTAAGCCTTTCAACTTACTTTCTTCACTCAATTCCATAACTTAGTAGTCAGGTAGAGGAACCGATTTCATCATCTGTTCCATTTTATACTTGAACGACAACTATCTTATTTTTCTCAGTTTACTGAAGACAAACACAGAAGTTTAAAAGAATGTGATTACATTCTTTAAGCTATATATAGTTCGGTGCTGTAACATGCCCATTCGAAAAATAGTGAGAATTTGGTCGTTTGTAGTGTATAAAAGATCACAGAGTGAGTATACTTGATTATAAAGTATAGTGAAATAGTGAGCGTATCTCATTTGGTCGAGGACTAAGGGACAATAGAAGAGTAACATCAACGAGGTTTTAATTTTGTTATAGACTAAATGCTTATTTAGTCGGACGCACTGCAATATTTGATTCCTCATCCTTATCTTTCTGTAGTCTGTAAGAAATATTGGTTTAAATTTTGGCACAAGACCAGTAAATTTAGGGGTAGAGTAAGTTGATTACATCGACCCCAATGCTCTACTAGTACTTATTTTATCGACCCCGAAAAGCTAAGCATTTTATCTGGCAGTCTAACGATTCTGTTAGTTCACTGTCTTGGTTATAAGAAAATATTGATTTCAAATTTTGACACAAGGTCAGTTAATTCGGTTAAGGGGTACGTCGATTACATCGAACCCAGTGTTCAACTGGTATTTATATCATCGACCAAAACAAGATGAGAGGCAAAATCGACCACGGCGGAATTTGAACTCAGAACGTAAAGACAGACGAAATGCTGCTAAGCAGTTTCACCGACGTGCTGACGATTGGTTGTGAGAAAATATTGAAAATAGTAAAGTTGTATTATGACAAAGAAGCAAATTAAAAAAAAAATATTTAGGTCATGAAAAGTTCTATTGTTTTTAAAACAAAATTCAGGAACTATGTTGTTTATAAAATACATTAAGACATACACACGCATACGCACGCATACAGAAACACGTACACATATATGATAGAAAGGTGACAGAAAGTGCAACTCAAAAGCGAAATCAAAAATAAACACAGAGTGGTATTAGCTTGACGTTCAGGAAATGAAAAAAAATATTAGAAGGAAATGACTTTAACGTTTCGACGGTACGATCTTCTTCTGAAAGACAATAAAAAAAACGAGAATCCAAATTGAAGATATAGAAACGCAGTGTAACCAACCGTCATATATGAAATAAAACGAACTTTTGCATCGTATCCTGCTACCGAAATCCTGTCAGAAGATACTTGTCAAATATAAGATGCCATACATTGAGGTTGAACTTAGAAGCCTGTTGTTGCGAAGCAAACTTCTTAACCATTCGGCCATGCTTTTCCCAATTATCAGCCGGCAAATAAGCAAGTAAATAGATAAATAAATATATAAATAGTTACATCTATAACCATGTGTCCATCGAATATATATTGTGACGTCTTATCTGACAATCCTCGTCTAGTTAATGATTTTTAGAAGAGAGCGTGATAATCCCAGCTAAGTTTTCTGACAACTCTGATGAATAAATAATAGAAAACCTGTCTGAAACACACACATTAAGTGTTTTATTTCGACTTCCATTTCTAAAGTGTCCGATCTCTGATCAACCTTGTATTTGTTGGCACCAACTATACATACATACATACATACATACATACATATATATATATATATATATATATATATATTGTATACATACATACACACACACACACACACACACACACATATATATATATACACACACATTCATGTACATACATATATATGCATATGTATGTAAGTGTATATGTACACATTTATAAATAAATACTTATAAAAATATAATTATATTTGAGGGCCAACGCCTATGCGCTAGAACTAGATGTATAAGCATTGGCACTTCAGCGCCCTTAATTGTAATTATATTTTTATAATTATATTCTTAAAAATTAATTTTACCGATTTAGTGTTTTTTTTTATACGCTAGCCACTGATATAATCATTTTAATGACTTATATTCTTAATTTATAAGTATATATTTATATATATCTGTGTATGTGTATATATATGTATATATGAATTCATTCGCTTGCACAAAATGGCACTCGGCTGCATGCAAGGCACTCACCTACACACAAAGTACTTTTCCCAACAGTAAACATTTTCTTCATATTAATATCAATTTCCAGTAAGAAGTGACAGCGAGATAAGGACACTGGCAAACAATTTGGCCAGAAATTGCTAAAATGAATAGCGCTGGAGGGATCGAATTCTAAAACAATAAATGTATTTCAACGAACTATAACTGCATTTTAAAACACTTTGCAATTTTATTTTAAAATAGCTGTACTTTATAAATGCTTTTTGTATTTGAAAATTATATCCTTTCACACATACACACACAAAAAGCACACACACTCTCACACACATGTATATATGTATGTATGTATGTATGTATGCATGTATATGAAACAATTGCTACCTTTCTTTTTCATATTTCGCAATCACTAATTGTATTTTCAAACGGTTTTTCGTATCTGCATTTAAAAAAAAATCTGGCAATTATATTTTAAAATAATAATAAAATTTGAAAATGATAGTTGTATTTTAAAATTACATTTATATATAATGTATTAAAAACATAAATATATCAGCATTGATTTCTCTTTTTTTGTCTTTGTTTTCCTGCTAAACGTTAAGTGTATTTTTAAACGAAACTCAGTTTCACAAAAATGGTATAGCAATTTTTTTATATAACATTCCCATTCTATGTCTCTCAAAAGAGACGTATAGAAGCAAATAAAAAACAAACAAAACAAATAGAACAACAAAAAACAATAATATTAAGGAAACGCATTAAGAGTTGGTGTAGGTTCAATAATTGACGATTAGATGAATGAGGACTAAGTTGAACAATAAATCCCAAATGACTTTCATTTCATTTCGGACAGGATCGATGAGAAGAGCTCTAAATAAGGGATATTCTAAGTCTGTAATCAGAACGGAAGAGAGGAAGACAAAGAAAGTAAAAAAAAAGAGAGAGAGAGAGAGAGAGAGAGAGAGAGAAAGAGAGAGAGAGAGAAGGAGGAAAGAAGCGTAATGGCTGGGTTAGATACAATAAAATTGTAGATTCCATGACATAATTGAAATCTGTTGCAGATATCAAATGATTCCTCACAGTCTTGTGAATAAAAGGAATCGTGTCATTTTGTCTGATTACAATTTCTAGTGTCTTTCTAGGTGAAGCTGAAGAAGAATAACACCATTCTTCATTTGAACAATCGACAACTCTCCTCTAAGATACTAAGATGTCGTTGAAAGATTTCATAAAGTATCTTGTCAAAGCATCTTAAAGACATACACACAAACACATGCATGCACACACACATACACACACATACACACACACATGAAAAATACATATATTTGTATTTATATTTGATTAACACACATATATATATATATACATACACACATATGCATTATGTATAGGTGGATGTATAGATGTATGTATGCGTATGCGTGTGTGTGCATGTGCGTGCACGATCGGTAGTGTATCGTGTATGTCTGTGGAAATTGTCTATCTTGTTACTTCGAATTGTAAAAAAATTCTCTCGCTATTCAGACTATACTATTTCATATAAAAAAATGTTGAGCGTTCTCTTATCTCCTGCATCATTTTAACAAAAGATGATAGAAAACATGTAGGTTTTAATTGATAAGTTGATCCTTGCAGCTAATAAAGTTGAGCTTTATTATCAACAGTTAAAATAACTCAAAGCTACTCTACAATTGTAGTATGAAAGACGTCCGTTGCTCGAAGACTAGCCCTTTCACAACTGCAGATCTTCCACCGTGCCAGATTCTGAGACTCACACACTAGTTAAAAACTTTCTACATTCAGTCATCATAAGATGGAACAAGCTTCTGGTGACAGAGTATAATGGTCGCGTACCCATGTTCTTTGGCACTTTTGAAAATTCATTGACTCCTCTAAGTGGCTTCCCGAAGCTCTCTTTGAATTCACTTGTCCAACGAAGGCTATTATTCACGAATAGTTAAATATGTAATTACACTAAGACAAACCAGGCGAATATCTTCTTGACTTGTATTTACTTTGTAATTCAAGAGTATGAACAATGCGATATTTCTTTCACTGCTTGTCACCACAAACGCTAGATGACCACTAATGCTGCGGATAATTTTCTGTGTTTTTAACACTTTGTCTTTAAAACGTTATTTCTGAAGACGAATACCGCAATTTAGAAGATTTTAACAAATACACATTTTAAGTATGTATGCACATCGCTGATCTACACCAGATTTGAACAGCCTGGAAGGAATGAGCTCTTCAAAATAAAATACATTCATGTTTATAGACATCAGCAATTGTGAAGTGTAAAATACTTTCAATTACATTGGTTCACTTGGCATTGTGCTTAACAAACCCGAAAGAACGAAGCTAAAGACTAAATAAAAAACTAAAGTATCTTAAAGGCACATTTTAAAATTAGTATCGAATTATAAAATACATTTTACGTATTCTATAGTGGGTATGCCTTGTGTGGGTCACCGATTAGACTCAAAAATATAGACGAGATAAGTTGGAACCAGACTTCAAATCTGCAAGTCTCTAAGTGGACTATGTTAAGTGATTAAAGAACAATTTGTTTTTAGATTCAAGCAGCCTTTGAAAGAAAAAGAAAAAAAGAAGAAAACGATCTCTTATCTTTATTATGAGAAGTCATAACAAGCTACCCACTGTTTTATCATAACATTTCAGAAGGCTTTTCCTGGACAGAAAACACATTAAATTTCTCAAGCAAATTGTGTGTGCTATCAATGAATCTATTTCTGGAGTTGCTGTAAAATTCAAAGTACAAAAGACAGAGGTTTTGTCATCATATCCTGTAGTGCATCTCGTTTTTGTCATTTGTTATTAATTCCAGTATCGTAATAGGTACATAGTGAATAGATGTTTTCTCGTCCTAATGAAATTTAAATAACTGGCGTATATTGCGCTTAGAAAGCATGCTAACAGTTACCTTTAGCAGGTAACGTCTCAAAGGATACATAGCTATCATCACTCAACTAACACAACTTAACATATACAAATTATTCTTTTTATTTTTTCCCATTAATATTTGATGTTCATTGTACTAGCTTCGGCTGTACACATAATAAAATTATTTGATGTACACACACACACATACACACATATCACACATATATATGTATATGTACATACATATATATATATATGTGTGTGTGTGTGTGTATGTGTGTGTGTGTGTATCTGTGTGTGTATGTGTGTGTGTGTGTGTATCTGTGTGTGTATCTGTGTGTGTGTGTGTGTGTGTGTGTATCTGTGTGTGTATCTGTGTGTGTGTGTGTGTGTGTGTGTGTGTGTGGATGCACAAGTATGTATACACACATATATATGTATACACACACGCACAAGTATACACACACGCACAAGTATGTATACACACACGCACAAATTTGTATATAGATACTTATAAAAATTTGGCCTAGATCCTGAAACGTTGTATTGTTTACAGCTTTACGTGTATTGTATTTGATAGTCTCCAACTTTGAAGATAGCACAAGCCGATCTATTAAGTATATATGCGCTATAAATACCTAATTATCTCTAATTTTGTCCATTATTATATCTCATTATGTATGTACGTATATATATATGTAAGTATGTATGTGTATGAATGTATGTATATATGTATCTATCAATGCATATACATATATAGACATATTATGTATATATTTATATATATATATATATATATATATATATATATATATATATATATATATATATATATATATATATATATATATATATATATATATAAATATACATATATATATACATGTATATATATATATGTGTATACACATATATATACATATGTATATATATGTATATATATATATATATATATATATATATATATATATATGTATATATATATATATATATATATATATATATATATATATATATATATATATATATATATATATACATACATACATACATATATATATATATGTATGTGTGTATGTGTGTGTTTGTGTGTGTGTGTGTGTGTGTGTGTGTGTGTGTGTGTGTGTGTGTATGTGTGTGCGACTTCGAAGTTTCAGCCAATTAAGACATCATCGAACTGTGATGCATTGTGTGTATTCGAATTTACAAATGTAAGGAGCAGCCTCGCCTTTATAATTTTATATGCATTGATAAAAATTTTGTGTAAATGAACATAAATAAGAAATTCTGTGAATTTGTTTTATTTTGTGCATGTCGTTTTGAATCTTGTTTCATCATTTGAACGCTGTCACTGAACATTGAAACTCGTTTGCTCGTTTCTCCATGTAGAAAATATATTCATGGAAACGTACGAAGATTTTAATAAAATAAAGTTATAGCACATTTCCTACAGATCGAGATTAGACATAAACCAAGAGAATTTACATTCATAAATCTAAAATGTCAAATAGATCACCATTAGTGTTGTATGTGACAAGGATATCCTACATTTGGTGAAGTATTTAATATACAGTTGACAAGAAATTAATAGATTGGAATATTTTCCCTCAATTCGCAATGTACAGAAATGATTAAAGGTGTTATATAATGTTCAACTGTTATAATTACAGAATGTCTCATTCTTTGATAGAGATCCCTACATACATACATACATACATACATACATACATAAATACATACATACATAAATATATGCATACATACATACATACATGAATACATACATACATACATACATAAATACATACATACATACATAAATACATACATACATACATACATAAATACATACATACATACATAAATACATACATACATACATACATACATACATACATACATAAATACATACATGCATACATACATACAAATAGGCAGCCACATATATATATATATTAAAGCTAAATTACAGCAATTCCTCCTCGTTGAAAACGGTTTCTGTTTCAAAATATGTTTCATATAAAATATTTCTGGATAATATAATAACATGCCGGACATAACAAATTTCATTGCTAAATTTATATTGAAATTTCAAGCAATAATAATATTCACACACACACACACACACACACACACACACACACACAGACAGACAGACACACACACACACACAGACACACACACAGACACACACACACGCACGCACGCACGCACGCACGCACGCGCGCACATGCTCACGATATACATACACATTCATACCTGTATACACACACTAAAAGAGACAGAATGAAATTTAAGAGACAAAGAGAGTGCGACAGGAGAATCATAAAAAGACAAAATAATACATGTGAGTGAATATGATAGAGAGAGAAAGTGAGAAAGGTAGAGAAAGTGGAGGGATATCAAAAGTACCACAACCATATGTGTCTGTGTGTGTGTGTGTAGATAAAAAGATATTGCATGAATGTATGCATACGCTTGTACTTTTGCATACCTACATACCTGCACACACACACACACACACACACACACCTCTCTATATATATTTACTTTTATATCTCCACATACAATTATATACATGTATATGTGTATACATAACAAATATGGATACAGAAATAACTATGTATGTGTGTGAGTGTGTGAATGTGTGTGTGTGTGTGTGTGTGTGTATGTGTGTTTGCCAAATTAGATTTCAATCACACATGGGTGAGTTGTGAGAAAAGCAACAAAGACAGCAGGGTGGCAAGGTAGTTTGCACCAGAGATATAACTAATTATGTTATATAACATTGTTATTCGAATAAAATTGCTATTAGGGTAAGACAATTATTTCAGTTCACTTGTCAAGCTGACATTTCCTTCTAGATGAAAGATTCTTTCATATGACACGTTCACACACACACACATACACACACACAGATGCGCAAGCGCAAGCGTACGCACATGCTCACGGATATACATACACATACCTGTATACAGACACTAAAACGCATATTAGAGAGAGAAATTATAATCATGGAACTCACAAGAAAGTCGTCCCAATATTTAACTTTGTTGTTTGAATCTTTTAGAATCTTATAAGACTAATATATAGGAAAATGGAAACTACCTTGCTTTATGTCCTTCCATCCCCATACAATTTCTGTCATTTAAATTTACACTCGTTTTGAGCAGAAAAACCCCACAACGTAAATGATGTATTTTTTCAAGAAAGGAAAGAGAGTTAACTCTAAATCCAAATTGTTTAAAAATCAAATAGTAACATACAGTTGAATGTTTGATATTTGTGAGTGAAATGTTTGATATTTGATAAGTAAGGTGGATATGTTTCTGTTCTACTAAACCTCTTCAGTGAAGCATGATCTTACCAGTACTTATCCCTGAGTTCGATTGAAAAAATACATGTCTATTTTGAGCAAAGATAATTCACTAATTAGGTAATTTAAAATAGTGATATAGAAAATTTTCTCGGGTATATATTATTCTTATTACATTTGGGAACAGTGTGTTTTGTTCTCCTATTTGGTAGTCATATTTCTGTTAAACTCTTGTTTGACATATATAAAATATCATCGTGCGCATTCGGCAAAAGTAACTTTATAAGTAGAAACTCTCTTTGATAACCTGTTACATCTCTATTGGAGCTTCCTTTATAGTTTGACTAATATAAAATATCACTAAAAATACATAGCAACATAGGCAGGCGTAATTTTGGTTTTAAAAGTTATCAAATCGTTTTATTTCTTTCAAAGTAGATTTATTACACTATATATACTTTATATTTTGCGTTACATCTTGAACCGATAGTCTAATAGAGAAAGAATTTAATCAGGATTAAAGGGGTCTATACACTTCACATATCATTCTTCATTGAATCATATGCCACGCACTGCTACTGTCGATAAATTTCCTTGAATATTTTTGAGAAAAAAGCCATGTTACCTAAAATAGCAACACTGCTATGCATAAGCATTGTTAAGTCATTCTCACACAACGATTGTTAACTGTGGCCACCTTTTAAATCTTAAACAATTTTTTTTTTTACCTGTAACATACTTGTTAGCCTAGGTGTTTAACCATTAGCATCAATGGTAACCTTGAACACTAGTATGCGAGGTCTTCAAGATGTACCTAATTCGTATTCAAAACAGAAAACACTTGAGGTAATTCTCAAACTATGACTAATAATAATAAGAAGAATTAATATTCATTATATTCGTTTCAAAATTTGGCACAAAGCCAGCAGTTGTGGGGAAGGGTGCAAGTCGATTACATCAACACCAGTGCCCAAATCCGTCATTTATTTTATCGACCGCAAAAGGATGAAAGGTAAAGTCGACCCCGGTGGCATTTGAACTCCCAACGTTAAGAGTGACTGAATACCGATAAGCATATTGTCTGGCATGCTAACGATTCTTCTTGCTCGCTGCCTTATTAATAGGGATAATATTAAAAAAATAAATAAGAACCACAAAAATAACTGATAATGTATAATTGATCACATTTAACTATAGGCAATGTTTCCCACTGCATGCTCATTCTTACATGAACAATTTGCTAGATGACTTTATGCATTCATACATACATACATATACACATACATACATACATACATACATACATACATACATAGGGGGAGAATATACGAAAAAACATCAACAGACGAGGACAGGTGGTGTAAATAACAAAAGGATGTATTAGTATGACGCTCGGGAATACGGAAAGTCTTTGACGTTTCGAGCTACGCTCTTCAACAGAAAGAATACGGAGACAAGGAGAAAAACACGGAGAAAAAAAACTTGAATAGTGTCCAGTCAACGGTCAAACATACATACATATACACATACAGACATATATACGTACATGCATACATACTCACATTCCTACATTTATGCACCTACTCACCTTCACACACATTTATATAAATAGATACAAAACGCATATATATTTATATATATATATATATTCAAAAACATATATATAAATACATGTGTATTTATGCATGTATGTGTGGGTGTTTATATTGCAGGTGTATCTCTCTCTCTCTCTCTCTCTCTCTCTCTCTCTCTCTCTCTTTCGCTCTCTCTCTCTCTCTCTCTCTCTCTCTCTCTCTCTTTCGCTCTCTCTCTCCTCTCTCTCTCTCCTCTCTCTCTCTCTCTCTCTCTATATATATATATATATATATATAGATATATACATTTATATATATATATGAAACAAAACAATTTCTTACGTGTTATAACACGTTTCCCCGCTCGAAGATAGATGATCAACGAAAGAGTAAATATTTACGGTTCAGTATAAGAAGTAAGCATTATAAAACAAACGAAAACAAAAGAAAACAAAAGAAAAATGAATTAAACAGGAATGTATGCGAGACATTTCATTTTATGCGTGGACTGGTGTGGAAAACGATAGCTTTAATACGGGAGATGATATGAGTGAAAGGGGAATCGAGCGAGCGAGAGAGAGAGAGAGGAGAGAGAGAGAGAGAGAGAGGAGAGAGAGAGAGAGAGAGAGAGAGAGAGAGAAAGAGAGAGAGAGAGAGAGAGAGAGAGAGAGAGAGAGAAAGAGGAGAGAGAGAGAGAGAGAGAGAGGAGAGAGAGAGAGCGAGAGAGAGGAAGAAATAGGGGAGTATGGAACGAGATAACTCAGTGAGCAGTGTATTTTGACCAACATTTGTTTATATTTTCCGCAAGTAAAATAAATTCGAAACTAATTTTAAAGTCTTTGAAATGCAGTTGAAAGAGAAAATAATTTAGAGGTTATTTTTCATATTCATATTTAAAATATCCTACAAGAAAAGACACTTGGGCATTAATGCAATTATATAAATATCTAATGATTATTCATATCAAGTGATATACAATGTTTATATTATCTACAGCAACAAGAAAAAATAATGTGGCTACGTCTAAGTTTTCATAGAGTTAAAGGAAGGGTTTCGTTAGTTATAATAATTTTGTGTAAAATGTTTAGCTATAAATTAAGGAGCAGAATTCAATTAGCATAAAATTATAAATAAATATTTTGAAATTTGTTAGTGTTAGACTTTCAGCAGGGAAAAAAATATTACACATCTGTAGGAGGCGAATATCTGTAAGTTTTTCATATCCCTTGGCAGAGTTCAATTAGTATATAATATATATAAAAATAAATTGAAGATTTCTAGAGACGATATAATTCACCTAGCTATAATGGTTTAATTTCCATAATATTTGAATAATTAAATTAACTATTTATGTGCGAAAGGAAATAATTATCTATGCATCCTGAATATGGAACACTAGATGTCGGTTATAGTTAATAGATATTCGGCGGATTGTTGAAAGAATAATAAATAATTATTAATTAGAGAATGTAGAAAAAATTGGAAAATGGAAAAGTAGGCCATTTCGAAGGTATAATGTGGGAACACACACACACACACACACACACACACACACACACACACACACACACACACACACACACACACACACACACACATATAATGTATATATATATATGTGTGCATGTATGCGTGTATATCTGTCAATGACTGCGTGCATGTGCATGTCTGTCCGTTTGGCTCTCCATTGATGGGCATATACTTTATTAAGGTGCTGAGAATGGGCATAAAATGGCAAGTGGAATATGCAAACGAGTGTTTGCTGTGAATGAATCACAATGACGACAGAGACGACGACGATGATGATGATGATGATGATGAAGATGACATTGATGTCATTATCTGTGCTTGTCAGTAATAACAACACCATTCTCATTATCGATTTATTAATAGTTTTTATAATACTCCTTTCTACCTATATGTACAAGGCATGAAATTTTGGGCGGGGGTGAGGGGGCAATCGATTACATCGACCCTGCAAGACTTGACTGAGACTTATTTTATCGACCCGGAAATGATGAAAGGCAAAGTCGGCATCGGTGGAATTTGAACTAAGAACGTAAAGACAGATGAAATGGTAGGAATTTTGTCTAGTGAGGTAACGATTCTGACACCTCGTTGCCTTTTACAAAGCGGTAATAATAGTTTTTAATACAGATTTCTAACATAGGAACATTTGTAACAAACTGTTTAACTGGTATTTACTTTACAGATACCAGAAAAGGTTAAGGTAAAAGTAGTTACGGTGACATTTGGAACTTAGAATGTAATAACAATTATTAACATGGACGCAAGATCAAAAGTTTACTGGGAGGGAACATTCGATTATATCATGCCCACTACTTGACTGGTACTTTATTTTATCGACCTCAGAAGGATGAAAGGCAAAGTCAACCGAAGCAGGATTCAAACGCGGAACGTAAAGGGAGGTAAATAAATATCGCATACTTACTATTGAAAATATCTCATAACACCAACAAAGATGAAAAATATAGAGGTAAAGGGAAAATTATTCACGGGACAAAATTGAAGATTATTATTATTATTATTATTATTATTATTATTATTATTATTATTATTATTATTATTATTATTATTATTATCAGAAGGCTGTAAGCTAGTAGAATCTTCAGCACACCAGACAAAATGCTTAGCGATATTTCTACCGGCTTTACGTTCTGAATAAGGATTATTAGTAATAGTACTACAAGCACTGTTGATACCATAATCTGTAGAGATTGGAATCAAATATTTCTATTCGCCTTAGGTCTTTTGATTTCAAATCTGATCAAAAGTCTGTTGTGGTAGTAAAGCACTGGAGTCGATTTAACCCACAGATCTCTGCATGTACATGTTTAAACTTATGCCGATCTTAGAAATATTATTAAATGAAAGTGCCAGTTGAATACTGGGATCGAATCAGTCGATATTACATCAAGACTGAGGTCTTGTGCCTTTGTTTTGAATTACTGTTATGATCAGTAGTTTTTGAGTTCGTGTCGACAGTGATATACCCATTATATATGAGAATTATCGATCTCACGGTTGGCAATGAAAAATGACAAAATGCTTTTTCTTTTAGCTTCAATAAATTTATAAATTATTTCGGTAGATCCATAATTATAAATGATACGAAGCTATTTATACACACTTCTGAAGAGCAAACAAGACGAT
>NC_142935.1:43997481-44014981 GCF_046866305.1 Octopus bimaculoides | reverse complement strand
AGGCAGCGTTTCCAGGCAGAAACCCAAAATGGACAGGACCACGAAAAGAAACGATGTAATTCCATATATCTAGGAAAAGAAAAGATAACAATCAATGGCAATAAAAGTATCAGCATCGCTAACAACAACAACAACAACAACAACAACAACAACAACAACAACAACAACAACAACAACATAACAAAAATTTGGCACTCTATTCATAACATTAACCTGAACTTCTAACTTATTCTTTCTGGGTGAGACCGGGAGTCAACTTGTACAAATACAAGGCAAAATTCAAACATGATAATAATAATAATAATAATAATAATAATAATAATAATAATAATAATAATAATTATAATAATAATAATAATAATAATAATAATAATAATAATAATAAGTGCCTTAGGTCTCCGGTTGAGACCCGGCCGGAAGACGAAATAAAATGCAAATCAATCGGAAAATAATAATAATAATAATAATAATAATAATAATAATAATAATAATGATAATAATAATAATAATAATAATAATAATAATAATAATAATAATAATAATAATAATAATAATAATCCTTTCTACTATAGGCACAAGGCTTGAAATATTTAGGGAGGGGACTAGTCGATTACATCGACCTCAGTGTTTTACTGGTACTTAATTTATCGACCCCGAAAAGATGAAAGGCAAAGTCGACTTCGGCAGAATTTGAAGTCAGAACGTAAAATTGGGCGAAATGCCGCTAAGCATTTTATCTCTGGCGTGCGACGGCAATAACAACAACGACGATGACGATGGTGATGTATACTTTTATTTTGAAAAGTGCCTGGATGAAAGACTACAGAATAATAATACAAAGAAATATGAAGCAATAGTAATAAAGAACGAATAAGCACTTGTAACTTACCACGAGGTCATTAAATAGTTGTTTAAATCTATTCCAGATGAAGAACCGAGTAGATTTTGAAATCAAAACGCAATGCATTGTTTGCCTGACGTGTTCTATCACTTTCTTACCACACGCACATACTCATGCACAAACACATGCACTCACAGGTACACACAAGTTCAATAAAAAGTAGCTTAAGTGAGAAGCTAGTTTATAAGACGCACACCTCACCTCTTCCATCAGAGGAAAATAATCTTACTTACCCACTCCTTATACTTATCTGTCTACACGAATATAGCTTCGTAAAGCACTATTTCCCACCACACACAAATATAAGCTCTTTAATATACACAATGTTTATGATAGCTATTCTTGTCAAAACAACATCGCTTTCACCATAAAACACAACAATGACAGACGGTTTCATAACTTCGTTAGAACAGTTATCTTGATATTATCGAGATCAATCTCAATATGGGAATCTTGCTTCTCCGTAGGTGTTTCAGGTTTCAAAAAGATTCAAAGTATGTTTCAAAAGTAGTCTGGTGATAAGATATATGTGTGATCTTAAGATGACAGTGTAAGGTGTTTGCTATTATGTACATTTAAAAGTACATATGATAATGTGTTTACAAATTAAAATGTTTTTGGATCTACATAGACAGTATTTTTCGTAGGATATGAGAAGTTCCCATGAGGACTATACTTTTAATTTCTATTTTGGGATTTCTTGGAATCAGCTCATTTGGCTATCACTCCTAGAGCACCTATGACAACAAATATTTTTCTAGTCTTGAGTTTCGACATTTTGCCAAGTTCTATTTCAGGATCTTTATACTTGATAGATTTTGAGAAATACATATTTCACTGCTGGGATAATCATATCGATGAGGAGGCACAGTTTTTGTCTGAAATCATTCAATATAATGTTTGACCTATTTGCATTTACGTTTCTGTGAGTTTGAACAGAAAAATTCTATTGGTGTGAAATATGATAATTTTCAAGCACGTGGGAGGGTTTGTGTTCCTCCCCGTTTTTATCATGGGGTAGGCCCAGATCCTTGCAAATTACCCACTAAATTTACTGTGCTGCTGAAAGTCTGAAGACGCAAGAAGGCTGCACATGGGCACAAAATGATCGATGGTTTCAGTGTGTTGTTTACATACACGACACGTTGGGCTATGGCCGTCCTGTAAGATGTTGGTCTGGTAGTATCTTGTAAATAGGCATTGGCCCTGGGCCGGTACGATAAACAATTATGTTTCTGATTTTAAACCAGAAGTTGCTAACTATTGATGAGTAAGAGCTTTGTCAACATCAACATTGTTAGCTCTCTTTGAGTATTTTCTATTTATTAGTGAGAATATTTAAGACAGCATTTCTAGCAAGTTGTTTTAATGCGTTTAGCTTTTTCCCAGTTCATCTAATTCTGGGACTTGCTGTATTTGCCTTCATATTCTCTATCTCATGGTCGCACTGAATCATAAAATCCCATAGAATCTTTGCATTTTTATTTTCGACAATGGCTTCAGATTTGTGGTCGTACCAATTTTTTGCTCTGTCAAGTCCATACTTGTTGCAAAGTGTCCAATGGACAAGCCTGGCTATATTGTCGTGGCTTCTCTTATATTCCTTCTGGGCTAGTGGCGTACATTGGCTGGTAATATGCCATACGGTTTCACCGTTTTGTCCACAGATTCTGCACTTATCACTTTTTTTTGAATCTGTGGACAGAAAATTATTATTATTATTATTATTATTATTATTATTATTATTATTATTATTATTATTATTATTATTATTATTATTCAGTAGTTTTATTTTTATAACGTGCTTTCACTTCACTACCGAGCGCAGCTCTGTGTGCCTTGGGTATGTGCTGTGGTTTGCTGTGATGCTCTTATGGTTACTGTATTGAAAGTGTTTATTATTATTATTATTATTATTATTATTATTATTATTATTATTATTATTATTATTATTATTATTATTATTATTATTATTATTATTATTTCAGTGGTGGAGATGACGAAAAACAAAGACACAGAAACGGACATTTGTTATTGAATTATGAACTGTTTAACGATTACTAATTCAACTGTTGTTATTTTGAAAGGACAGACAGTTGAGAATTTAGGTTGACCAAAAAATACTGACATTGAAATAGCAAACATACAGTAAAAATAAAAACTGAACCAATGTAATACATATATGATGAGGCGACGTATTCTTTATTGCTTATCACTTGTTAAAACTCATGATGCGCCATAAGAAAAAAGAAAACCTCAGATCGATATGTTGCTCACTACACAGAAATCGATAGCTACTAGACAGCAATACATTGTGGTTATTGGTTGTGGTTGCAGTTGTCGTTGTTGAAACGAAATTAATTTCTTTCCATAGGAACAATGTAAAAAGGAAAATGAAGCATAAAGAAACCGTGTTGATCCAGACTTACAACCAGCAGCGTGAAGTGTGTTAATGATAGCCCTTCTCTCTGGAAACAACGAGACCTACAACATATTTTGCATTCCCTATTTCCGAACACATACACACAAACACACGCGTTCAAGCGCGCGCGCACACACACACACAGAGGCACGCATACGCATCTTATTTGATTTAACAAACCTATGATCAAGAGCAAGATGGTTGGATAGTATCCGTAGTCCCAGTTGGTTGCGCTTGGAAATCCAGCCGGAAAGTCTAATGACGGTTGCCTCAAAAGCTCTGGACTAAAAGCCTAAACGGAAGAACTGATTCTCGCTGCACAAGACCGATGCCTGACTACAAATAATTATAAAAACAAAATAATGAAAACAAGCCTCAACACCAAATACAGAATGTGCAACCAGCACAATGAGCCAGTTGACCACATCATCTCGGGCTACCTAGTCCTTGCCAAGTTTGAATATGTATACAGACACGACAAAGTAAGCAATTATATCCACTGGACGATATGCCAATATCACATCATCAAAACTAACAGCAGGTGGTATAAGCATGAGCCAAGCAAGGTACAAGGCAACGATCATCTGGGATATGCTGGTTCAAACCGACAAAGAAAAAAACTTAATCGTCCAGACAAAATAGTCAAGGATTGGTGACAAAACACCTGCTTACTGATAGACATTGCAGTCTCTTCTGATCAAAATATTCTTTTCTACTCTAAGCACAAGGCCCGACATTTTTGGGGAAGGGGGCCAGGCGATTAGAGGCTCCCAGTACGCAACTGGTACTTAATTTATCGATCCCGAAAGGATGAAAGGCAAAGTCGACCTTGGCGGAAATTGAGCTCAGAACTTTAAGACAGACGAAATACCGCTGAGCATTTCGCTTCTCATCAAATATTGTCAAAAAAGAAGAGGAGAAATTGTCGAAGCACAAAGACCTCGAAACTGAAGTATTCAAAATGTGGGGCATGAAAGTAAAAGCAATACCAATAACAGTTGGAGCATTGGGCATAATAAAAAAAAAAATCATACGAAAAAATATAGAAGCTATATCTGGATCCTCAACACTACACACTGTCCAAAAAATAACCCTGCTAGGAACAGTCCACATGCTACGCAAGATACTATCAATACAATAATATAGCCCAAACAAAACAACCTACAAATATAGGATACAGTCTATACAGCATTTACTCAGTGAGATAAACTGCCACCAGCAAGACAATAAAAACAAAGCATTACACAATCAATACACAATACAAGCAGCAACACAACAAAGGACAGCACCATACCTCAAGGACAAAAACCTAACACAATACAGTACTGGGAAGAGTTCGCACACTCCCAACAGCAGAAAGGAACACAGAATGCTGCACACACCCCAGCAACACGGAAGTGCAGCAGGTGATTCAGTAGAAATTTGCCTCAATCTACCAAATATCGAACAGTTATATAATAACAATAATAATAATAATAATAATAATAATAATAATAATAATAATAATAATAATAATTAATAATAATAGTAATTACAATAATAACAATAACAACAACAATAATAATAATAATAATAATAATAATAATAATAATAATAATAATAATAATAATAATAATAATAATAATGATGATAATAATAGCAATGACAAGAATGATTCATTGGGAGCGTTGTGGAAATCACGGCTAACAAAGAGCAAAGACGTAGTATAAGCAAACTTCAGAAGGAGTTTCCGAAGATAAGAATTGCAAAATCCTGTGAGATGCAATGACTCAGTTCGATCACCTGACCAGACATCGGAAACCGGACATTGTTGTGGTGAATAGAAAAGAAAGAACATATATGATAATCGACATAGCATGCCTCGGTGACTAAGGGATGAATGTGAAAGAAGACAAAATAAACAGCTATGACGATTTAAAGTGGGAAATGCGAGGGTTGTGGTCAATGAAGAGAGTAGATGTGATACCAATAGTAATTGGCGCACTTGGAAGTATCAGAACTCAGCTACCAACATGGCTGAAAAAGATCGGTGCAAGTGTGAAGAATACCTACAAAAATCAGCATTGCTTGAACTTGCAAGAATTCTTCGCAGGGTTCTTGAAGTATCACCAGTAAACAAATGTCACATTAGTCTGCTGGCTGTGGATAGCTGACACTTTCCATCGTACCCAGCAAAATAAGCTGTGAGTTTTCATATAATAATAATAATAATAATAATAATAATAATAGTAATAATAATAATAATAATAATAATAATAATAGTAATAATAATAATAGTAATAATAGTAATAATAATAATAATAATAATAATAATAATAGTAATAATAGTAATAATAATAATAATAATAATAATAATAATAATAATAATAGTAATAATAATAATAATAATAATAATAATAACGTGCTGTGGAAATACGTACCTCACACAAAGATGACCTCCAATCATCGTCCAGGAATTTCTGCAGGTGGTGCAGCCACAGTGCACACCTGTGCATCAGAAGTCAGGGCATACACAGCCTGTCTACCAAAGGGTACTGGCAGTAGAAGGCATCCCTTCAACTGGAATCATAAAAGATGATTCATTCAGGTCAGTCATGAATGTGAGCATGGTGCAACGGCCACCAATGAAGTATGAGGAACGCGACGTAAGCTTTTGCCACCTCGGATCGACTTTCCAGGAATTGAAAAGAAGCAACCACTGGCTTCTCGTAACTTCATCTCAATCTCTAATTTCTTGGAGCCTCGAAGTGATCCAGAATCCAAGCAATTTCACTGAATCCAAGCAATTTGCCTATCTAGTGGCCCACGATGCTATTGGAAAGCAATGACTTGATTCTCCAGGTACCAAGCTAAAAACACACCGAATTGTTTGGATTTATCTTTACTCCTGTTACCGCCTCATTCTTTTAGAGCTACCGATTAAATTCACTTTCATGGTGTCCGATACTATTACTGTGTCGTCATTTACATACGCTAGTAGGCCCTTGTATTCCAACTCGAAACAGATGCTTGTCACTAATTTTAGATTGAGCAGCAATTGCTACAAAATTAGCGCATACTGGAGACATACAAATGCTGACATACGCTCTCCTAATACTGGATATGTCACTTAGCGTGTCTGTCAAAGATATCTTCAGATATTTCCATATTTGAGGCGCACACATACACACATATATATACACACACACACACATAACACACATATAACACACACATACACACACATATAACTCGATATTCACACGCATAAACAGAGAGTAAAAAAGAGTGGGAGAGAGAGAGAGAGAGAGAAAGAGAGAGTGAGTAAATGAGAGAGAGAGAGAGAGAGAGAGAGAGAGAGAGAGAGAGAGAGAGAGAGAGAGAGAGAGAAATGTAGAGTACGAGAAGAATATGAAAACAAGAGAAATATTGGTTTCTACTTTTGGCATGAGGCCAGCAATTTCGGGTGAGGGTGTAAGTCGATTACATTGACCTCAGTAATCAACTGACACTAATTTGATCGACCCCAAAAGGATAAATAGTCGACTTCGGTGGAAACTGAACTCAGAACGTAGGAAATGCCACTAAGTGTTTTGTCTGGTGTGATTCTGCTAACTCGCCGCCTTTAAAGAAGAGAAATATTAAAGCAACTGGTGTTTGGTTGCGAACGATTTTGTACGGCTGACCGATTATTTGAACTCTTTTGGCACCAGTACGCTTTGGCCCCGAAACCAATATAAACGCTCATACACATATACACACATACGAGTGCTCCTCCATAGATATACACATACATAGATAGAGAGGAAGAAAGCGTGAGAGAGAGTGTGTGAGACAAAGAGAATGAGAAATAGATATTACACATACATACAAACATAACTAGATATCTACACACATAAACGGAGGTAGATAGCTAAATTGGTATATATATATATATATATATATATATATATATATATATATATATATATATATATATATAGCGAGAGAGAGAGAGAGAGAGAGAGAGATAGAGAGAGAGAGATAGAGAGAGAGAGAGAGAGAGAGAGAAGGAGACAGAGAAAGAGAGAGAGAGAGAGAGAGAGAGAGAGAGAGAGAGATAGACGGCAAGAACGAAAGGGAGAGAAATAGAGAGACAGCGAGAACGAGAGAAACATGAAAACGAGAGACATTAAAACGTCTGATGCCAAACAAGCTAACCTCAAATCAGCGATGCCAAAAATAGGCGACGCCAAAACGGCTGTGCCCAAATGTCTCATGCTCGTATTACTATATGAAAGATGTTCCATACGAGTACTATGGAATTTTCGTGACTCAAAAGACCTGTGTATGTATCAGAACTCAATATTAAGAGAGGTAGAGGGAACATATGTGGGTTGTTTTGATCCAACATAAGTGACCTAAAGTTTATAGTTATATCTTCTTAATTATTTTGCATTTTCAGCAATATCCTATTTTCATGTAATTATTCTCTGTTACAAATTATTAAAATGTCTAACAGACACACATGCGCGCGCGCAGGTGCGGATATACCTCTGTGCGTGTGCGTGCGTGTGTGCGTGTTTGTGTGTGCATGTTTGTGTGTGTGTGTGTGTGTGTGTGTGTGTGTGTGTGTTTTGTGTAGCGTCTTTACTCCATTTTTATATAATTTGCTTGTCTACCAAACATTGTTTTGTAACTACCTATATACGTTTGTTATAAGTATGTTTTGCTGTTTCCAGCAAATCAAATTATTATTATTATTATTATTATTATTATTATTATTATTATTATTATTATTAATATTATCATTATTATTATTGTTTTTTTTTCTGTTGTAAGTATGAGAAAATGGCGAAGTCTTTTCAGCTTGCTTGCTTCAGGCACTGTGCGTAATTAGTAAATTCTTCTTCTTCTTCTTCTTCTTCTTCTTCTTCTTCTTCTTCTTCTTCTTCTTCTTCTTCTTCTTCTTCTTCTTCTTCTCCTTCTTCTTCTTCTTCTTCTTCTTCTTCTTCTTCTTGTTCTTCTTCTTGTTCTTCTTCTTCTTCTTCTTCTTCTTCTTCTTCTTCTTCTTCTTCTTCTTCTTCTTCTTTCCCCTTTTCTTTCTCTTTTCTCCTATCATTATAGTTATTATGTCGCTATAATAATAACAAATGCTACTTCAACTACATACATACTTATATATATACATATATATATATATATATATATATATATATATATATATATATATATATATATATATATATACGTATATGTATGTATTATGTATGTATGTATATATATGCATATACACATATGCTTACATACACGCATACATACGTGTATACTTATTACATAAACGTACACACTCAGTGTATGAGTTGAGTACCGAACGGTGAGGTTTAATTAAGACTTTATTGACAACAGAAATGTTTTAACAATTGCTACTGCAAAGAGCAGTGAGTCAGTGAGATATTTATTGTGGTACTATTGATTATGCTACATAGATATGTACTTACATACATGCAAACATACATACGTACATACATATTTATACATACATATATGTACATATATACCTACACACACATATATATATATATCATACATATACATACATACACACACACGTATATATATACACACACACTCACACAAATATGAATGTATACACGAAAATATCCTTCTCTGCATAAATGTATCTTCGTTATATATCTATATCTATATATATATATATATATATATATATATATATATATATATATATTGATGTGTATGTGTGCGTGCATGTATACCTGTGCATACGTTTTCTCTGTCTGTCTGTGTGTATTTAAGTATGTATACACACGCACACACACACACACACACACATACACACACACACATACACACACACCTACACACACACACACACACAAGATTGAATTTAATTCAAGTTGCTTGTTTGATTTACTCTCTTTCACTCCCTCGTAATTCTTTCTTCCTCTCTCTGTTTATCCACTTTCGGTGCCATCTTAAATCTCATTTGTTACCTTATTAACGAACATAATCTATAGTGTTAGAAGCAATTTATAATTTGCTTAGTTTCTAAAAGTAGATATTGTAAACACTTTTGTAAGCATATATGCTAGTCAATACAAAGTATTAAATTTTGAATCTACAGGAAATATTACCTTTTGTTTAATTTCATTTCAAATTACTGTTTGAAAATGCCACCACATTTGTAGCGTTGCTTAGTATTCTCACTGAGGTATGGACATATGGGTGCCCTGTTTTGTATATATAAGCACATTTACATATAGAACTATACATGTAAGTATATCCACACAAACACAACACACATACACACACACGCACACATACACACTCGCTCACACACAAACACAATACACACACACATGTAGATAAATATATGCATATGCATTTATATATGGTTTTATTTCTGAAATTCTTCACGGAAAGAGAAGTAGGCGGTTTCTAACACTTAAACAAGATTTCACTGGAATTCAGATAACACGAATTTGCTAGTAATATATTTATGTGTGTATGCATGTACGTTTGTTCTCTTTCTCTTTTGAAATTCAGAATAAATTTTAACCGGCTGCCTGCTTGGTAGCAAGGTTGTCAAGAAAAGGATCTTGTTTTAAAATCGTCCTTTAAATCTCAAGAAGGTCTTGCAGACATTTATCGTCCCAGATATCGTGATCATTTGCAGTGTAGTAATGAAGGATTTGCCTCCTCTTCACAAGAGTCCAAGTTCGGCCATACTTAGCTCCGGACGGGCTGGTACGTATCTTTTTGCTCCAATAATAATAAATGGTATGAAGCTGAACGTGTATCTTGGGTACTGGATTTGCAAGCTCCATATCAACGATCCATAAATGTCCTCTTTCTCTTGCATTTTTCTGACCACATTGTTTGTAAGTATGTATGCAAGCATGTATGTATTTAATTCTAGAGTAACTTTTGACCGGCCGTCTACTTGGTAGGAAGGTTATGAAAGAAAGTATATTGTTTTAACCAACATCCTTTAAATCTTAAGGTCTTTGCGAACATGAATGAATCAGCATATTTTGACTGTTTTTTTAAATGTACATATACATAACATTTTATCTCCACAGGGTTGTGTATGCACTTATTATTGGCTAAACTTCTGGAAAATTTTGCGTATTTTCACGATTTTTTCATTAACGGGTTGTATGTAATTTTCTCTTGCCTAGCCTCTCAAGACTTGTACTGGGGTATTTAGTTATTTAGTCAAGTATCTTAATAGCTACGGGTATAAATTTAAAGGTATAGTCTCGGTCGTATATCCCAATTCGCAAATTTCTCGTTTATCCGGTATAGATGTATTATTTTTCATTTCTTTATATTTGATAATTCTTTCTACGATAGGCACAAGGCCTGAAATTTTTAAGGGACATGTCACTCGACTACAACAATCCCAGTATTCAGCTGTTATCTATTTCATTGACTCCGAAAAGATGAAAGGCAAAGTTGACCTCGCGGTCATTTGAACTCAGAACGTTAAACTGGAATAAACGCCGGGCAATTTTTTCGCGCGGTAACGAATTTGTCGACTCGCCGCCTTTACTTTAATAACATAATTTTTAAACATTATTTAAATTATTTACATTCAACAGATACTAGTCCTCATCTTGTTTGTTGTTAACACAACGTTTCGGCTGATATACCCTCCAGCCTTCATCAGGTGTCTTGGGGAAATTTCGAACCTGGGTTTTTCGATGTTGTTGTTATTATTAATTCTATCAGTCTCAGAAGTTGAAATTTCGCCGATGTAGACTTTGCCTTTCATCATTTCGAGTTAGATAAAATAAGCATCAGTTGCGCACTGAGGTCAATGTAGTCGACTTAACCCTTCCCTGAAATTGCTGGGCTTGTGCCAACATTTGAAACTATTAGAAGTCAATTGGTTAGTTATTTTACCAACCAAATAACCCATCGGTTATATAAGCAGCTGGTTAAGAAAAGTCAACAAGTTGTTTATCAAAGTCCTCACGTCGTTATTTGCGACCTCGTAAATGATATACCATATCTCTTACAAGTCTGCTGCAAATCAGAGACCTATCAATTAGGTTAGTTGGTTAAATAATTAACCAATTCACTAATGATAAAGAAGTGAAACTGAACCAGTGCCTGTGCTTATTATTGGTGTAAAGACCCTCCCAAGATACAAAGAAAAAATTGTTTCAAAATTTGAGTTCGCATCAAGAATCTTACAAAGCAGATATAAAATCGAAATCATCTTAGATATGTAGACATTTAATAATTATTCTAATTGAAAGCAAAAACTAAAACCTACAACATAGTGAAAGTGTCCTTAATGTTTGTGATGGAATGTGTTCATACACTTACCAATATGATTAAAAGGTTAAATATAACGAAATTTCTTCAAGTTGAGTTTGAAACTACATGAATTTATGCCTTCTGAGGAAGCGGACATTTTACTAGACGATGTTAGTCACGCTGTATTTGATTGTATTAGCAAATATTATCTCAATTCTCCCTCTTTCGAACGGACAGAAAATGAATACTAAATGTAAACAAACTGAAATTACAGTGTTCCATCTTTGTTGTTTTTAATCATTATAGTGTAAAAATCAATAAGCGAAAATAAAACAAAAAATATGAAATCAAATTTAAGTTTATTTTTTTGAAATCTGAACTAATCGATTCACCTCACTAACCTGCGTCATTAACAGCGATTAGTTCATACTAGCAATGTTATGTGACCCGTTTGATACTAAACCGCCAGTGACCGCCTCTGGTTCAGAGAATTAAATTTCTTGTCATATAAATGAAAAACTTGAGCTTAATAACGACTAAGTTATTTTGCTAAATTATTCATTATTTTCAAAATCAAATGAAACTAATCAGTGTACCTAGAAAGGTAGTCTATTTAAGAAAGGGCAAACTCTAATTTGAAACCTCTTCTGGATTATACCCGTTTATGAGATAATCCTGTATGAGAAAGTCTTCGAAAGTAAAACTTGACGATAAATCCAGAGTTAGAATCTATAGAGCGGTCCGACATTGTCTTGAACTTTGTTCTGACAACATCTCTGAGAACGCTGGTACCAAGCTGCATTGGCCTTTGTCCTTCCCTTCAACAATACTAGAAGCGTGGAGGGGGAGAAGAGACTTGTTACATGGGTAACCAACTCTATACAGATACTTTTCATACTTTCTCTGTACAGGTCTACGATCGTGGAGGGTTCACTCCAGTGTCACCTGAACGCAATAGTACAAGACAGAAAGCGGCAGTTTTCTACACCTCACATAAATATATAAGGTGTTGATCGAAACGTCATTGTTTCGATTTTCAAAACCTTGGTGCGTTATGTTCATGAGCAAAACACAATTTTTCACGTTGCTTCAGTCCACAAAGCTGTAAATGAGTAACCATTCGACAGATTGTTGTTCTGTTGAAAGGAATGTTGGCATACTCGCTTAATCAGCGGAGTGGCATCCTTCGAAAGCTACAACATTGCGATGAAGCACAATGTGACCAGCGGTTTAAAACAACAGCCGGTAGTCTAGTCAATACAGAAATATATATATATATACATATAATATACATATATATATATATATATATATATATATATATATATATATATATATATATATATATATATATATATATATATATATATATATATATATATATATATATATATATATATATATATATATTATCTCAATTCTCCCTCTTTCGAACAGACGGAAAAATGAATACTAAATGCAAATAAACTGAAATTACAGTGTTCCATCTATGTTGTGGCTGTGTGGTAAGTAGCGTGTAGCAACTTGGGCAAGTGCATTTTACTATAGCCTCGGGCCGACCAAAGCCTCGTGGGTGGATTTGGTAGACGGAAACTGGAAGAAGCCTGCCGTATATATATATGTATGTGTGTGTATATGTTTGTGTGTCTGTGCTTGTCCCCCCTAACATCGCTTGCCAAGCGATGCTGGTGTGTTTACGTCCCCGTAACTTAGCGGTTCGGCCAAAGTGACCGATAGAATAAGTACTAGGGTTACAAAAATAAGCTCTGAGGTCGATTTGCTCGACTAAAGGTGGTGCTCCAGCATGGCCACAGTCAAATGACTGAAACAAGTAAAAGAGTAAAAGAGTAAAGAGTATATATATATATTCAGTGTATTTGGGGTAAAGAAAAAACTCGTAACACGCATTTAAGAGCTCTTATGCTGCTGTGTGAGTACCACATGTTATTAAACCTCTGAGTATTTCTAGGTACGAGTATACACGCGGAACTCCTTTCTGCGCAGTATTATGAATTTTTGAAATTGATAATTCAGAAAAATCTAGCAGTTCTTGATCGTACTGCACCCGTTGAAGCACCCGCTGACATCTTTTGATATTCAAATACAAGTACATAATGGTTATTAAGAGTAATATTACATTAAGCTATATGAATATGAACCCATCAACGTAAAGCTGACGTGAAGTGCAGAAACATATATTGTGATCCAATATTAAAGCCTGTTAACTTCCCTGTTCGTTGCCGACTAAATCGGTGACATCGCCGAGCCTGCATGGTGAACAGAGTGGTCTTTGGACACTGTGGCTTGAAAAATAAGATCCATCAATGGTCAGTTGAACTCAGGAGAGTTAATGGCCATCCGAATACGTTACCACTGGTTTCATATAGAAAGCATATCTATCTATCTATCTATCTATCTATCTATCTATCTATCTATCTATCTATCTATCTATACAAATATAGGCAGGCGCACGCATACACTAGCATCCTCACACGCACGCACTTGTATATGGCGTAAAAGAGGAAACGGAGAGAGAGAGAGAGAGAGAGAGAGAGAGAGAGAGAGAGAGAGAGAGAGAGAGAGAGAAACAGAGAGAGAGAGAGAGAGAGAGAGAGAGAGAGAGAGACAGAGACAGAGAGAAACACACACACACACACAGAGATGAGAAGAAAAAAGACAGAAAAGGGAGAAGAAAGACTTAGAGGGTGAACAATCAAAGGATATATTTACAATCCCTTAAGCATAAATGAAATCGATTCCGGTTTCGATTTCACTGTGCTGCTGTATTGCAAACAAATGTTTTCCACCATACCTATTAAATGTAGCAGTAAAATTTCCCTCAGATTACTTCTTTGAGCTTTAAATACAGACGGATACATTAAAAAAATGTAGTTGCTGATATACACTAATACTGCATGGTCAATGTATCACAGCCTTTAATCTTAGGCCTATTTTATCAGTGTTAGTCTGAAATCAAATAATAGAAGCAGCAGCAATAGCAACAACAACAAAAACAATAACAGGGTTTGTGCTTACCATCGCAGGTCTGGACGTACGTGGGTGATCTAGGATCAACCATACTTGCATCTGTAATTTTTTCCATCCTTTCAAATTATCGTAGTTTACATTGAACCGTTCACTTTGTAAACTCTGGTTGAAGTCGTTCAATATACGTTGATTATCGATATAGCTTCTATAGTGTCGCCAACAACAGGCCTTAATTTCGAACTCATCGATTTCCCAGAAGTCTAACTCCCGTTTAACCACAGCTCCACATACATCCAAGGGTACGTGGAGCTCACCTGTAGAAGAAAAAGATAAAAAATATCGTTATTGTACAGAAATGATATTCATATCATGCATTCGGTCTGTTACCTTTTCAATCTTCATGCAACGGCCATAACACTGCGTGGAATTGGAAACATGCTGCTTTTGATTAATGGCTAGCAGGAAGCACATATATAAATCTATAAATATGTATATATATATATATATATGTATATATATATGTGTGTGTGTGTGTGCATGGTTGGATGCATGCAAATATACCTTTTAACTATTGTGTGCTTGTATGTATTGAGGCTATAGTATTTACAAAGTTTATTCTGGGAATAAATAGACAGTTAAAGACAAATGATAGCTTTCAAACTGGCCATTTGCAGGACATATCCTATTTAAGAACATCAATTATCTACAAAATTCAATTTTAAGTGAAGATGTAATGCTAAAACTTCGTATCAAACATAACAGCAATATGCGCCAATAAGAATAAGGACAGTGCAATCGCACACGAAAGTAACTAATCTAGTTTGTTGAAGGAGTTGGCAAAATGGCTTTGCCAAGAAGCCATTGGACTGTTTTAGTTCTGCTCCCGTTATTTCGTTATGTGTTTGATCAGATTTTTATTCTACGTTGTCTCGGTCTAACTGGGACACCTGGAAACTATTAACCACCTTTGACTAACTTCTCCCACAGAAGTTGTAGGTATACATTTTATGTACGCATATGATAATTAAGCGAATTATGCCGCGACATGTACAAATTAGACATCAACAAACAAAAGGTTTCATCAGCAATAATAATGGGTAAGAAAGTGTCAGAAAAGCAATTTCATCATTTTCACTACAAGTGAAAATAAAGTCAAACGATTCTCTCCCTAATCTCCTGTATTTGCTACAATCAGTTAAATATCTGAAATTCAATAAAAAAGGAATTCTACATTCAATTAAAAATGACAAGAGTTTATGAAGAACACAAAAGATGGGATAACCACGGCTAAAAGACATTTTGTCATAGAGATGCTTTGCATCAGCAACACATTGACAAAACGTTTCTGGAAATCTTTATATTGAAGATAAGACTAGGTATATCTTAAAAGTAGCTTGACATTGGGCAAATGAACCTAGAACATTAGACTTAAAATTTTGATTAAGGATGCTGGAGATGAAAATGTTAAACCCAGGAGAGCTGATCAACAAAGGTTGTATGCACGAAGTTTGGACCCGGGAAAAGGCTAACTAAAGAATGTTAGACCTGGGAAATTTAGGCTTCAGTATGTCGGAAATAAGCCAAAGCTGGTTGGAGTTAGGAAAGTTCGACATATAAACTCCACACACAACCACACATACATAATCATATACGTGCATACAAGCCCTCACGAACATACACGTACATTAGAACCATGACGAAGAAAAGAAAATAAGGATTTATAACGTGGCATATTATATCGATCCCAGTGCATTTCAAGTACTTATGTCATCGAAAACAGCAATGTTAAGCAAAGTCGACCCAGGTACGATCACAATGATATGTTAAAAGACAACTGTCTTCTTCGGGTTTATAATTGTCTCACTACACTTTTTCTCATTATACGCATACTCCAGCTCATATATTTACACAGACACAGAAACACACAAAGGTAGCTATATACATATAAACAGATAGACCTTACATTCAAGCTCAACCATTTAAGTACGACTGTGTTCGTATATGGGTTTATACGCATGCGTGTATGTATGTATGTATGTATATATATATACATATATATATATATATATACTCTTATATACAGAGTGTCCCACCAAAATGTATACACACTTTAGCGGCTGATAACTCAATTGATGTTGTTTTCTTTTTAGAGGAAACTCATTGGAATTAATGATGGCAGTCAAACTAAGCTTTGAACAAAGGAAATTCATTATAAAATGCTACTGGAAGTGTGAAAACGCAGTTGAATTGCAAAGACAGTTTCGGAGGGAGTTTCAAAAAGATCCACCAACGCGAATGACCATCATGCGAATTTGAAATAAGTTTGAAGCCGATGGAACTGTTCCGAATGTCCACGAGAAGCATCCCGGAAGACCACGAACATCGACAACCCCGACAAAGCAAGAAGGAGTGCTGGAAACGTATCATCAAAGCCCAAGAAAATCTGTACGGCAAGCGAGTCGGGAGGTAGGTATTTCAAATTCATCTGTCCAACGCATTTTGAAGCGTTATCAATGGAAATGTTACGTTCCAAAGATTAGTCCACGCTACTGTGACTGGTCCTGTTTACTTGTACTTACTGCAACAGTCTGTCGTGCCAAGCATTAGAGAAGACTTTGAAGATAAAGAGTTTATTTTCAGCAAGATGGGGCACCCCCACATTACTATCGTGATGTTAGATCCTTCATTGATGAGATCTTGCCAAACAGGTGGATTAGATGAAGGGGATTCGTTGAATACCTTCTGCATTCACCAGACCTCACACTACTAGACTTTTTATTATGGGGATACCTAAAACCAAAGTCTACGCTATGAAACGTGCAACAGTTGCCGATTTGAGAGCAGCCATTGAACGAATTGTTTCGTGATGTTTGCGATTCCATTGGTTGGCGTTGTCAGCAGAACCTGGACCAGAACGGACGTCAGTTTGAAAGCAGGCATTG
>NC_142935.1:43989981-43992481 GCF_046866305.1 Octopus bimaculoides | reverse complement strand
CATGACACCGTTGTTGGCTTACATGTGGAAATCATAACAACATCCAATATTCTCAAAAAGCTGAACTGGAACAACTGAGGAAAATATACGTGAAACCATTATCCTTGATATTTGTATTCAACGGTGGCAATGAATATAATATTCTCCGAGGATGTATTTTGTAATAAAAAATTCAAACAGGATAGCTTCCGAGAAACACCGAATTGTAAACATTTCTGAGAATGTTTGAATAACCAGGTAAATAAATGAGCATATAAGTACATACTCATTCACACCTTAACACACACACACACACACACACACACACACACACACACACACACACACACACACACACACACACACACACACACACGCGCACACGAATAGTTTCAGTGCCAGCTGCATAAGGTGAGAGGTAATCGAGTATAGCTAAAACATGAATTTGAGAAACCAGTGTTAGTGATGCAAATATATCTCTACGTTAATGCGTTTATATAAAAAATACAAGTATTGATGCATATATATTGTGTAGACTAAGGTATATATGTACTTAATACGTACTTAGCTACCAAGCTGTTTATCTATCTATCTGTACATCTATGTATGTATGTATGTATGTATGTATGTATCTATCTATCTATCTATCTATCTATCTATCTATCTATCTATCTATCTATCTATCTCGTGCCGGGACCTATGGACAACTTCCAGAGATCCCTGACCTGGCAGTGCTATCGAGAAGCGCTACCCGTTCGGGATAAGTTCTACAGGCATAGCTCGAGAAACACGGGGCCGACCTGCCCGAGATGCGGTCAGAGCGACGAAACTGTTCTGCACGCACTCCTACAATGTCCAACCATTTCCGACCTGTGGGCCTCTATCGAACGACTGCTATGGCGTGTGGAACGAGTCAGTTTATCAACCGAGTCTATCGTGAATATTGTCGCGCCTCCTTCTTTGAAACGGGAAGGAAGAGCCATTTTCATCGTACCTGTGGCTATAGCGAAAGAATGTGTATGGTGGACGCATCTGAAAGGTCTAGAGACAAATACTTTCCTCTCTGGTGAATCTCTCATCAACTTTTTCAAGTATCACTTGAAGAGGAAGGTGAGAGTAGAGAGGGTAGATTTGTCTGGTGAATGTTTAAAATAAAATGGGTGAATGTAGCAAGGATGGCACGTGTGAATGACGGAGCCACCTTCAGCAAAATTCTATGAACCAAAAAAAGAAAGGAAAAAAGAGTCACTTACTGTAATGTGTTTTATGCATGACATTATTGCCCGAGGTTACCGTGATCTTTTCCATAGGCTTTTCTTTCCCATTTTACTCTGTGACATTTCTATGATACATGTTCCGTATTGATCGGCTTCCCCCCTTTTCTTTTTTCTTCCCGATCCTTTTTGATCGAAATTCTACCCCACCTTTTTTTCTTTCCTTCTTATAAAGAAAATCTCTACTTTGCAATTTGTCCCCTCTGTGTTCAGTACAGTGTGGCCAATAAAGAAACATATCTATCTATCTATCTATCTATCTATCTATCTATCTATCTATCTATCTATCTATCTATCTATCTGTCTGTCTGGATGCAATGCTAACAGTAATTGGGAATGTGATAGCAGAGATGTATACAAGAGTCGTGAGCCCTATGTGGCCCGGTTCCTTAGAGGTTATGGTGTTGAAAGCCGAAATACTTTCATGTGGTTTGTTCTCTCAAGATATAATCCGCTGTTCAGCTACTCCTACATACTATTAACACACACACACACACACACACACACACACACACACACACACACACACACACACACACACATTTATATATATATGTGTGTGTGTATGTGTGTATGTGTAAAGAAAGAGGAAGAGAGAATAAAATAATTTTATTTTCTCTCTATAATCTCATTGTGCAATGCCCCCTCAAAGTTTCTTTGCACCCTCCCCATTTTCTCTCTACTCAGTCTCAGTAATTGATATATTTTAACGCTATCAAATATTTAATTCATTATCTTCTCACTAGTCTGGGTAATCAATCAATCGATCGATAGAAGTGACTGTACTCGTTCAAGCGACGGATTATATATATTTACATACATTTATGTGCTTGTGTGTATGTGTGTATCTTTACATATGCATAACACACACACATTTATATATATGTATATATATATATATATATATATATATATATATATATATATATATATATATATATATATATATATATATATATATATATATATATATGTATATATATATATATATATATATATATATATATATATATATATATATATATATATACATATACATATATATATATATATCTACATACACACACACACACACATATATATATATATATGCGTATGTATATGATTATGTATTTATATTTATGTATGTAAAAGTATATATATACATATATACATGTATATATATATATATATATATATATATATATATCATATGTATATATGTGTATGCACCTATATATTTATTTATTTATATATGTATAGATGCA
>NC_142935.1:43969981-43984981 GCF_046866305.1 Octopus bimaculoides | reverse complement strand
GGGATGTAGGTGTCTTTAAAACAAAACTGAATTACCTCCTGTCCAGAGTTCCGGACGATTCTACATTGCAACATGAAACGCAAAAGAGGGCAGCAACGTCAAACTCCCTCATTTACCAAATAATATCCTGCATGTCAGAAGTGGTTTCAAGAAATGTCAATGCAGCAAAAGTAACGGTGGTGCCCCAGCTTGGCCGCAGCTCTCGAGCTGAAACAAGTAAAAGTGCTCGACCTGTTGGCTATTTGCATGCATGAGAGCAAGGGGAATAACATCACATTCATGTCTGCCCTGATGGGAGTAAGTTCTTCAATATGATGCTTTTCACTGAACCTCACTGCTTTTGAGGTAAGATCTACACTTGATATTGTGCAGCGTCTTTCAATATCTATACATGTCTCACCAATATTGTAATGTTACATCTCACTTGGATATTGTGGTTGTTGAACCTGGTCTGAAGGGACCTTATGCCCTGCCCATATATTTCAGTGCATTCGTCGCGCCACTGGGATTCTTTGAATTTATCTTCGCCACGCGTGATGGTTTCTCTACTGCAATAACCATTTAATATGCATGTGGCGTTACCTGTCGATGACATTTTACTCTTTAGCTATGTTCATTGATTACTAAATTTGCCTCTACATATATGGCATGAAACCATTCGATAGCTCACATATATATGTTTACACACACACACACATATGCATACGTACATACATAAATATACATATGTATAATTATATATTATCTATCTATCTATCTATCTACCTATCTATCTATCTATCTATCTATCTATCTATCTATCTATCTGTCTATCTATCTATCTATCTGTCTATCTATCTATCTATCTACCTACCTATCTATCTATCTATCTATCTATCTATCTATCTATCTATCTATCTATCTATCTATCTATCTATCTATCACTCTTTCTATCTATTTGCGCGTGTTAGTGTGTGCTTGTGAGTGCATAAATGTGTGCATCTAACGAGAGAAATCCAGAAAGGCAGAAGTAATAAAAATGAGTTGAGGGTTTTGTTTTCTTTCTTCATCGATCTTTCATTTCGTAATAAAAGGGTAAACGTAAATAAATAAATAAATTAGAAAAATATCAAAACCAAGAGAGAACAAAATACAGCTAAATTAATGAATGTAATTATCGAAAAAAATTGACCCGTCATCTATCTTCTTCCACGAAAATCAAACACTGGAAGTGTGTGTGTGTGTGTGTGTGTGTGTGGGGGGGAACAGTTACTTGCAGACACGCACTCTTATGCATATATACAGAATACATATTAAAAAACAAAAACAAAATAAAGTCTTTATTCCATTCCCAGATATATAAATAAATTCAACAATCTTTGTTTTGATTTCTGATGTTTTAAGCATGATGTAGGACGAATTACTTGTAGAATTCTCTACCAATCATATTTGTCTATTAAGAAACTATAAATGATGTAACTACGAAATATCCATACGTTAAGATGTACATCGATTGTAATATTGGTAATGGTGGCCATATTGGTCAATGTGTATGATAGTGCTTGTGTGAGTGGGTACATATTATGATTTTGATTTTCTTATTTAATATTACGAATAATTTGACGTAAAGAAAAATTGTCTATTCAAACATGTAATAACCTATTTGTTCGTACGCACTTGCACATATAATCATACATACACGCATACATATTCACATACAATTTTTATTTCATTTATGTAATAACATTAGATGTAAAAAATTAAATATAATTTCCAATCAATAACACAGACACTCTCTCTCACACACACGTACACTTGCACACACACACACACACACACACACAGACACACACATCCTTACTACTATTGGCACAAGGCCTTAAATCTTGTGGTGTGCGGTTAGTCAATTAAATTGACGTCAGTGCTCAACGGGTACTTATTTTATCGATTCTGAAAGGCTCAAAAGCAAATTCGACTTCGGCGGAATTTGAACTCGGAACATTAAGATGGACGAGATGCCGCTTTGCATTTTGTCCGGCCTTCTAACAATTTTGCCAGGTCGTCTTCTCTCTCTATCTCTCTCTGTCGCTCTGTATATATATATATATATATATATATATATATGCACACACACACACACACACACGTGTGTGTGTATGTATGTATGCATGTATGTATGTACGCATATATGTGTGTATGAATGTATATTTGAGGAAACAAACGAAAAGAAGTAACATTCAACACATACACATACGTGCGCGCGCGCACACAGACAAACACACACACATGCACACACACTGATATATATGAAAGCAAGCGGCCTAGTGGTTAGGGCGCGAACACGGAATCATAGCTTCGATTCCCGGACCGGGCGATGCGTTCTGTTCTTGAACAAAACACTTCGTCTGACATTGCAAGCAATGTCGATCGGATGGAAGGAGAGGGTTAATGCACAACACAGACATTTGATCATTATAAGCTAATCATCTGTGCGTGTTATTCAGCAAGGAAATGCACAACTCTCAGCAGTCGTACACGACAGGAGATTCCAGCGTAGGATCATTGAAAACAACAAAAATGTTACTCCGTCGGCTACGAAGACGAGGGTTCCAGTAGATCTGATCAACGGTACAGCCTGCTCGTGAAATTAACGAGCAAATGGCTGAGCACTCCACAGACACGCATAACCTTAACGTAGTTCTCAGGGATATTCAGCATGATACAAAATGTGAAAAGGCTAGCCTTTTTGAATTACAGGTACAACTCACTTTTGCGAGGTGACTGGACTGTAGCAACGTGAAATAATATGTTTTGTTTAAAAACACAACCCGCCGCCAGGATCCGCACTCATGACCTTACGTTCGTGAGCTGAATACCCTAACCACTAAGCCACGCACCTTCACGTTAGGAACGTTACTGCAGTGGACATTTACGGTGTATCTGTATTGAGTACACTGTTTCTACTTATGATTGTAAGCTCAAACGTTTGCACTCACACACACATGCGCGCTCTCTCTCTCTCTCTCTCTCTCACACACACATACACACACACACACACACACACACACACACACACACACACACACACAACACACAACACACTTACACAGACACATATATATTATCGGTAAATGACTTTTCAAAATTTTATGAATTCTCTTTCAGACTACCGCTGTACATGCATACATACATACATACATACATACATACATACTATACATGCATACGTACTTAAGTATGTACCTAAGTATATCCAGACGTAGGTACACGCATATATATATATATACATATATATCTTAGACACACATATACATACACACATGACATTTGTATACATACTAAACTTTATAAGACTGTTTGTGCCTACATCCGTGTCTATCAGCGTTTACGTTAGTGTTTGTGTGTACATGTGTGTGTGTGTGTGTGCGGCGTGTGTACGTGTGTGTGTGTGTGTGTGTGTGTGTGTGTGTGTGTGTGTGTGTGTGTGTGTGTGTGTGTGTCTGTGTGTGTCTGTGAGAATGTCCGTGTATACCTGTATTGGGTTACAAGTTTTGTTATTTTGTATAGAACAAACAGGAATCAGACATAATAACGGCTTGGATTCCAGCCGCTATCGATCGATCAATCAATTGATTATTATTATTATTATTATTATTATTATTATTATTATTATGATCATCATCATGATCATCATGATCATGAAAATGGAAAAGTCAATCTGAACAAAAGAAAAAGATTACAATCAAACAAAAATTTAAAAAAAGAAATAATAATAATAATAATAATAATAATAATAATAATGATGATGATGATGATGATGATGATGATGATGTTGATAATAATAATAATGATAATAATAAAACTTTAACGGAATGAGATCGAAAGAGCACTATTAATATTTATAGAGAATTTTACTGTTTGTATTTTTTTGTTTTTGTTGCGGTGGTCGCTGTTGTTTTATCAACGTATAGGGGTGTGTCTGTCTGTCTGACTGTATATATGCATGTATGTCGTAAGTATGTGTATGTGTGCATGTATATATATATATGTGTGTGTGTGTATGTGTGGATCGTATATTCTATTATTAGCTGTAAACTACCAATGAAAAGTTCGAGCTTTCGTCTTTGAGTGCGATATGTAATGTATTAAAAAAAAAATATCGTCTGATGCAATCTGGTTCTGACTAGCTTTACATTGTCAGTAGCAAACCGACAAGCCAATAGCAATCACTATGGCTTGTTAGGCGAAGCATCAAGAGGACTTCTATATGGTCATTCGACCGACTAGAAATAGTAGGGAAATTACTTTCGGACCACACCGGATCACGTTTAAAGAAGGATGCGTTCAATAATGGCATACTAGTAGTATACTATGGTTGATGAAAATAAAACTAATATGAGAAACAACGAAGCGTTATTTTGAGAATGAGTTTTATCGTATGTTTGCTTGACCATGACCAATGTCAACTTCGGACTAAAAGACAACAATAATAACTAGGATGCTACCTTCCCTGCATGAGTATGTGAGTGTGTGCGTGTATATATATATATATATATAATACAAATAATATATGAGTATATGCATATATACGTACATGTATGTACATACCTACATCTGCATGTATATATAGATGCATATCTGTGTACAGGGCGTCACGAAAAAACGTAGACAAAATGAAAAACAGAACATAAACAGAGCACAGAAAACAAACAGGCTACATAGAGAATATTTCCTTCATCAGCTGCCCCTATTCTAAACTAAGCGTTTCGAAGAATTAGACACATACAATATATGTGTGTGTGTGCGTATGTATCAGCGAGTGGACAAACGAAAGTGTCACTCAAGACGTTTAGTGGGAGTTACATATACTTTTAACAACAGTTTAACTCAACTCCATATGAGTTAAGGTTTCGTAGGCTTTTAGAATGCGTAGGCGCCTATTTTGTTCACTTAATTTTACATGTTTACATTTTTATCATCATCAAAGTATTCTCCATTTGAAGCAATGCATCGGTCCAGGCACATTTTCCACTCTTCGAAGCTGTCCTGGAACTCTTGCGAAGTGATGCCTTTTAACGCCTCCGTCGTTTCTTTCTTCACCTCCTCCACATCTGCAAATTTCGAAAGCACCAACTTTCGTCACCACTGATGCTTTCAAAAATGGTCCGGGTCAACTTGCAACTGTTCTTTCAGTTCACGACACGCATTCAGTCGTGACTGCTTTTGATCTTCCGTGAGCAAGTAAGGCATAAAATTTGCTGCAGCTCTTTTCATTCGCAATTCCTCGCTCGAAATTCGTTGGTAGGAGCTCCAGAACACACTTGTCATATCAAGTTCGTCAGTTGTTCAGTGATGGTCCTTCAAGATCAGTTCATGAATGTTTTTGATGTTTTTATTCGTTTGGGAGGTCGACGGTCACCCTAAAGGAGGTTGGTCGTCAAGCGACAAGTGACTATTTCTAAAGCGTGTAAATTACTCGTAAACGTGCGTTTTGTTCATGGCAGCGTCCTTGTGAGCTGTTTGAAGCATGACAACTGTTTAAGCCACCGTTTTCCTCAGCAGTAAACAGAATTTCACAGAAGTACGTTTTCCTTTCGTTTCTCTCAACGCAAAAATTGACTTAACAGGCGAGAAGCGCTGCAAAACAAAGACACAGTACGTGACAGTACGAGTACACCCGTGGCTTCTAGCGGCAGAACCCTGAACAACAACGGGTTTGCCCCACAGAGAACGTTTCCAGTTACTTTTGTGTACCCCCTCGTATATATCATATCATTACATATTTTTGTGACACCATTTATTTTTCTCATGATGTTTTTATTCACTGGAATAGGTTTACGTTAGATTTTGGTTTTTGATAGGTCTAGAAATAATTATTTATTGTTGACGTCAATATAAAGCATAGTGTGAAAGTTTTAATCCAGTAGAGGCTTAGTATTCTGTCATATTCTGTGAAGTATTATGAAATAATTACATCTACCAATAACAAAGGTAAATTATTCTACTAGATGAAAGCATGAAGAAAATGATAGCACATGAATGATGTACATAGAAATACTATATTCAGGGCACAAAAAAAAAAAATGTTAGACATTCTGAATCAGAAAGAAAAAACTACTGTGAAGACTTTCATTACCACTTCTGAGAGAAAAGCTTTCGGCCATTGATCAGAGATGGTGAAAATACAAGTATGGATTTTTGTACGTGCATGTATATATGAATTGACGCATCTATGCGTGTATGTGTATATGCATGTATGTGTATATGTATGTATGTATGTATGTATGCATATATGCGTATATATATATATATATATATATATATATATATATATATATATATATATATATATATATATTCATGGATGTACTCATGAGTATTTACAAGCTTACATTCATACATACGAGTATGTAAGAATGTAAGCTTGTACAGGTATGTGTGTGTATGCATACATGCCCGTGTATTGTGCGTTTTTACATGCTGGGTTTTGAGGATGAAGGGACAGTGCAGTACTGTATTTGCAACTACTCTTAGACCAGTGAAATTTTTGCCATTAATATTCCTCCTGAACCTTTGCAAACCGACAGTTGCGTGGAAGATATAAATAAGGAGGGAAGGCTCACGTTTTGAGAAAGGACTCGATGCAGTGATAATGGGTAGTTCAAGGGTGTTGGACGCAACAAAAGTGATGAGAAGAAGAGTAACGAGTGGAACGGTAGTATCTGAAGGGAGACAGCTTGAGTCCAGCTTGATCCAAAGAGCAAACACAGTCATAATTGTTGCAGAAAAGGTAGAGAGAAGAGACAACGCACTTGTGGACCAGAGATTGGATGTGCTCTTGATTAACTCTATTCCAATCATTGGGGGATGAGGGAGGGTTATGTATATGTATGTATGTATGTATGTATGTATGCATGTATGTATGTGTTTAGGTTAGAGCGTATGATAAAGAAACGTATTTAAAATGTATGCGGATGAATATCACATCATTTAGATTTTGAATACAGTCAAAGGTTTCTGGAAAGAAATAATAACATAATGATAATAATAATAATAATAATAATAATAATAATAATAATAATAATAATAATAATGATGATGATGATGATGATGATAATAATGATGATGATGATGATGATGATGATGATGATGGTAGTAGTAGTCGTTATAGTAGTAGTAGGCGTCATCGTAGTAGTTTTAGTAGCCGCAGCAGCAGAAAGAGCAGCAGCAGCAGCAGCAGCAGCAGCAGCAGCAGCAGCAGTAGTAGCAGCAGTAGTAGTAGTAGTAGTAGTAGTAGCCATAATAGCAATTGTTTAGTGTTAGCTGTAGGTCAGTCTTGATTAAGCAGATCTATGACAAAATAATATATTCCAGAAGTGACCATCCGTATTTATGGTGTGTATTCAAGGATTTGTTGTCGGATGATATTGTCATCTCTTTTTTTTTAAACAACAGAGTATGATTAGAGAATATTTGACTGTTATTTCTAGTGAACCGAGCAACCCGATGGATGATCTATTGTTGTGTCTATATAGCAGTATATTTAAAACAATAAATCGCTGGATGAAATTAGTAGGGGACGGGGGTAGAGAGGAGGCGGATGAGGAGGAGGAGGACGCAGAGAAGGACGAGGAAAAACACAAGGAGGGGGAGAAAGTGGAGGAGGACAGGGAGGAGGAGATGATCCATAGCATTGATGTTTGAAGCAAATCAATGAATGCAGCATTTGAGGCATTCCTCAGCAGCAGTGGGAACTGCTCATTAATGCGCTTTGTTCGCTTAATGCTGCAGTGGCGACGGTTGGGCTATAAGCGACCAGCGTTATACATACGTCACACTTGGTCAATAACCGCACTGGCTGGCTGTTCCAACAAAGTGATGTTTAGTAATACTGAGCAAGAAAGAATAATAACAATTTCGACACAATACTATAGATTGATTTTAGAAAGAGAGAACGATCGATTATATCGACTTCCGTACTTGACTGGTACTTTATATTTATTCCCTTCTGTTTTTTGGGTGCCGCGATGACATAAAAAGTACCTTGTCATTTTAAACCTGATGGAACCATTTCTATCCATAACTGACAACAATCGATTCGGAAAAGAGAGGGAAGGAGAGGAGACTAAGAAGAAGAAAATTTTTCATGAATGAAAATTTTTCAAAAGGTCAATTATACAAAATGTTAATTATTCTAAATTTATTATTTTATTTAAACAGGAGTGGTTGCGTGGTAAATAGCTTACTTACTAACCACATGGTCCCGAGTTCAGTTTCACTGCGTGGCACCTTGGGCAAGTGTCACTACTATAGCCTCGGGCGGACCAAAGCCTTGTGAGTGGATTTGGTAGACGGAAACTGATGTATGTATGTGTGTGTTTGTGCGTCTGTGTTTGTCCCCCTAGCATTGCTTGACAACCGATGCTGGTGTGTTTATGTCCCCGTCACTTAGCGGTTCGGCAAAAGAGACCGATAGTATAAGTACCAAGCTTACAAAGAATAAGTCCCGGGGTCAATTTGCTCGACTAAAGGCGGTGTTCCAGCATGGCCGCAGTCAAATGACTGAAACAAGTAAAAGTAAGTAAAGTAATAAACATCAAATACACAAATACTATATATTTCGAATAACAGTTTTTCGAATAATTGTTTTCGAATAATTGTTTTCGAATAATTGTCTTCGAACAATTGTTTTCGAACAATTTTCATGATACATGACAGATTATAACCGTCCCAGATTAAAACACACACACACACACACCACACTTCATCACACAGCACAATGCCTCCGTTGATGAGACAAACAGCTGTCTGACAGAGTTTAAAATACAAATCACAGGTATTCAAGTTTCTTCTACATCTTTGCCCTTTGGAATATGATTCCGAAGAGCCTGTGGTAAAGGAAAAATTGGGACTCAAATCAATAGTGAAAACTGGATATATATTTTGTGTGATTGTGTTCTGTTGTTAAAAGCAAGATACGCGAGCAATATGAAGTCACATGAAAATCGAAATGCCTGGGTAGTTAATAATCTTCAACCTCAACCGCCTCTTACAATATCTGGACTTAAAAGACATATGCTAGTGGACAAAACCATTCCCTCAGAATCAGACATACATACTTACATTCCCATATACCCACCCCACATACATATAATATGTATGTATGCATGCTCATTGTATAATTTACTCTTCTTGTGTCATTTAATTTCACATTACGCGTTAAGGCTTGATTGTGAAGCACATTTATACTGAGTTCTAGTGCCAAGTTATTAGCATCGCTATGCCTAAATGAAACACACACACACACACACACACAGCTGGGACTTCACTTATCGATCCTGAACAGGTGAAAGGAAAAGGGGAGTTCGTAATAATTTGAACTCAGACTCGAAAATGCTGCGACACACCATGACGCAGACTGTCTTACACACTAGCATATCTGCTAATTCACCACCTAACGCGCACACACACACACACACACACACACACACACACACACACACACACACACACACACACACAGACATACACACACACACACACACACACACACACGCACGCACACACTCACGCACACACATAAACACACATAAATACACACATTTATGTATGTATGCGTGTGTATGCACGTGTGTTCTAAATGTGTCTTGGAAAATGAAAATTGCCAGTTTAAGAATGAATTTAATTGAATCGATGCTATTATTTGTTTGGTACTTATTTTATCGATCCCCATCCTAAGGGATGAAATGCAAAATTCAATTCTAATGCAATTTGAAAAGAGGACGAAGATAAATATAACGAACTAGTGCTAAAATATATAGTCACGAACTCAGTACTTCTCTTTGCCTTTCTTCACACACACACACACACACACACACACACACACACACACACACACACACACACACACACACACACACACACACACACACATTTCTGTGATGCATAAGTATGTATATGTGGTTCTGTGAAGCTCATGCCCCGGAGTTTGCCAGGAATACTGAATAGAAAAATTCTTTTAATGATATTAAGTTTGAAATATTGGTATTCGTCAAAATCTATACTGGTTTGAATTAGATGCTAGTGCATTATATTACCGATATATATATATATATATATATATATATATATATATATATATATACATACATCCATACACGCACGCATGCAGACACATGCACACCCAAACACACACACACACACACACACACACACACACACACACACACACACACACACACACACACATACACACACATATATATATATATTAGAGTGTTACCTGTCATATGATGAGTAACTTTCAAAGTATTCTTTTGCCACTAAGGGTATTTATTAGGAAATATGGCATATTTACAATAATATAATTTAATTTTTTTCTAAAGTTTTTGGTGCTTATACAAAATAATGAAATGAATACTAATTTTGTAAAAGAAAGATATTTACTACTTTAAAATGAAATTAAAGGAAATAAATTTCTCATTTGAATATTTGCAATGAATATACGTTATTATTTTTTCTAAATTTTTACTAACATAGCAACAATCTATTTCATCGAAAACCTAAAGAGTAAAGACTTCCTTCGGCCATGAATGACCACGGGATTACACCTAAAAAGTGCTCCCCACCCACGAGGCACAAGTGCGGGTTAGATTGTTTATGGAAGGCCAGCAGTCCCCCCCCCCCCTGCATACCAGCCTTCCCTCTCCACGTCACTGAAGTTATCCAAGGGAAAGGCAAGGGCCGATACAGCTTGACACCAGTGACGTCGTAACTCATTTCTACAGCTGATTGAACTGGAGCAACGTGAAATGAATTGTCTTGCTCAAGAACACCACACACAGTCCGGTCCATGAATCGAATTCACTACCTCATGATTGTGAGTCCAACGCTCTAACCACTGAGTCATACTGCTTCACATCAAAAACCTATATCTGCAAAATTTGAGCTTCAGTAATTAGTCTGTGTTTGCTCCTCCTCAGCCTTCTCCTCCTGCCTTTTCTCCTACTCTGTCTTTACGATTCTTTCTCTCTTGCCGTATACGTGTATGTAACGTTCCTAGAATGTGCATACAATTTTCACTTTTTATGCTAACTCTCTGTATCTATTTTACTCTCTCGCCATCTCTTTCTATACTATGTAAAGCGTGATTGAATATACCAGCTACAAACCAGCATTTATATCAGCTATTACATACATACATACATACATACATACCCTATACTGTACAAACAGAAGAGCATCTGAAACTTTCCCAAGCTCAGACCCCATAACAGGTCACTGGCTGAAGAATTTCCCCTTTTATCGGCGAGACCTCATCCAACTGTATGGAGAAAACATCAAGAGCACATATCAAAAGCTTTGCATAGAGTACCAACAAGTTTATGATATTCCACTTCGATGGCTATCTCCATGCAAGAACAAGAGATCCCCATGAAGTACTTACAACATAAAAGGCAGAAAACTTTGACAGATAATAGATGTATGCTGTGCAAGACATAGACTAAAGATATTTATATTATTGCCAGCTGTAATAGAATGCCTTTCACATATTATCTTCCCATGAGGCATGATACACTTGCCAGAACAGTCTGGAACAGGATGACTAAAAAGAAAACAGTTATAGGTGAAATTGACTATATTCAGATCAATAGGTCAAAAGAATATTGATAGAACGTATGAATTAAAAGAATTACAAGTTAAAACACAGTCGGCCAGATATTGCTGTGTGTGAGCACAAAGAAAAGGTATGTTCTATTGTGGAAATCAACTACTCTTTGGGCACCAATATGGTTAGAAAAAGACAAGAGTCATGGGGCATAGAAACACATATATCGGCTGTGATCGCGCTGCTCAGCATCTGTCACCGAGGAACCCAAAGCAGGGTGAAACCACTGACAGTTCCAGTGACAGTAGTAGGTGAATCTCGTCTGTCAACAATTTAATTACGTGTGCTTTTATGCAACCTCTACCTACTTCTGTCGCTATTAATTAATTATACATACATACTGCCTAAATGCCAATCTTGAGAAATTAGGCTTCTCAACACCAGAAAGGAGAAAGCTGATTTGAAGACTACAGATCCAAGACTACAGATCTGTACAGATCTGTAAAACTTTCTGCAAGTTTATCATTTTAGTAAATATGAACATGTCTAAATATGCAAGTATATGCATAAAAAGACATATATAAAACAAAACATACAAATCTGCACATATACATACATACATATATACACACATACATACTTATACATACATACATACATACATACATACATACAGAAATGCTCCGTTGATATTGAAATTTCAATGAAGGGGCCTTCGATCTAGGTTAGAAGCAGGCTCTTTATTGGCAAGAAGTCTTGAATTAAAACTGAATAATGACAAACATACATACATTCATATAAATACATTCACACATATACATTTACACGGCATCTGACAATCTGATGAAGGCTACTAAACTGAAACTTCGAAGTAACTGTCAATCTTCAGCTAGTAAAAGTAAAATAAACGTTTTACAATACTGAAAGTTACTGCGCATCCTTCAATTTAATGTTTGGCTGTTTCAGTATACAAACCGTACATAAAAAGAAACATTAATACACGCAGAGCACACACACAAACCTTGCACGGCACATCTTAATTCGTATTTCGAAGTCTATCTATCTATCTATCTATCTATCTATCTATCTATCTATCTATCTATCTATCTATCTATCTATCTATCTATCTATCTGTCTGTCTGTCTGTCTGTCTGTCTGTCTGTCTGTCTGTCTGTCTGTCTGTCTGTCTATCTATCTATCTATCTATCTATCTATCTATCTATCTATTTATCAATCTATCTATCTATCTTCTATACAGAGAGAGAGAGAGAGAGAGAGAGAGAGAGAGAAAGAGTGTGAGTGAGAGGTACATATATGTATAAATACATACATATATATATATATGTGTATTACATATACCTACCTATGTGTACGTATATATATATATATATATATATATAGTTGGAATTTCCAAAACAAAAAAAAAGACGGGTGTGTAAAAAGCAAACAAATGTATTAGTTTAACGCTTGGGGAGAGAGAAAGTCTTTTACGTTTCGAACCTACGCTCTTCAACAACAATCCTATGTTTTCATATACATATATATATATATTCATACACCTATGTCTCTCTCTCTCTCTCTCTCTCTCTCTCTCTCTCTATATATATATATATATATATATATATATATATATATATATATATACCTGCAAACATTCCCACCTTACCTTGTCGCATTTATACATAAATATATATATATATGAGAAACGATAAAGCAAGATTTATTACTAAAAGCCAGAAAACAATTGAATAAATAATCAAACAATCAATGTATTTTATTTATTCATTTTACGGAAACAAAAGAGGATGAAATACGCAGGACAAAGCAAAAGAAGCAAAAGAAATACAGAAAAATGAAGAAAAACAAAACCAAAACAAAACAAAAAAAAACCCAGTTATAAGACCGTAAATGAAAAAAAGAGATAAAATAGAATCGAAATAAAAGTAAAACTGTGTATGGACGTTGTTAGAATATTAAATGAATGTGCTCTTGTTGTTTCACATTGCCAATAGTGTTGTGGATAATAATACTTTATATCTAGTATTAATAAAACATAACTTGAAGTTATTGCTTAGCAACTCTTTTTACTTGCCTAATACTTCTGTCGATTTTACTTTCACTGTTGCTCGTTCACTGTTGCTAAGAATACACAAACATATACTTACACCGACATACATACACATACATCATATTTTCTTTCTCATTCTCTTTCTATTCCTTTCTCTTCTTCTTGTCTTTTCTCTCTAAATTTCACCAGTGTTCTTGCTGTTGTTCTTGTACTTTTTATAAACTACTCAGAGGAGAAGAGGCAATGTTCATGCCTTTTGCATGCCTTCTCAGACTGGTCACATTAGTATAATAGTTCATGCCAAGTCGGAAAACTTGTAATTCGATATCTGCAGACAAAAAACTTAAACAAACAAAGCCCCGTTAATGGTGATGAAACCCTGTTTTTTTCTGAGTCCACAGAATTCACCAAATTTAGCATGAAAGGGACAAACGAAGCGAAACTTAAAACCGTTAGCCTTTTCGACATGACATTTAAAATTAACTCATAATCATACGAGTTCACTAAGAATATAAATAGCATTTTCCATCTTATATCCACCCAGAATCTCACCTTCCACAAACGTCATCTAACATGTACTTATTGGTAATAGCAAGATGATAAGCACATTATCCATTTTCAACATGGCTGTTGTGGACTATAACGAGGCAGTAACACGCAGCCGATATGAAAATACAAGTAGTTGCACCCATCCACCCACACCGCCACTACCACCCTAACAACAACAACATAGGAAGAGCGATGCTATATGTTAAGATCCACTATATAACATTCATATATGAAAAAAAAAAAAAAATCAATGATATCTCAAATTTTTTCTAAAAATATTTCCTGAACGGCCGCAAATTCCAACAGCTCTTCAACAAGAACAACATAAATCTAAGATAGAGTAGTATGTGCATATCATGTTTCATTCAGAGTCACAATGAAAGCATATTGAAAACAAATCAAAAGTAGCCGACACAATATATAGAGCTATGTAGCCTGAAAGCAAATGATTCTTGGTGAGTATCAATTGACGTCAACGACCAAGTGATTACTTAAAAACGCAGAAAATGTAAATTAAAAATACTATCATATATGTCTTCTAAATACGTTGATGTATTTATTTTACGCATGACAAACACATATCAAACTACATACATTTAATACAAGAGTGTAATAAGTACTTGTATGATTTTGTATAAACTAAACATGTACACATAGACACATGCATGCATGCATCCATCCATCCATACATAAATGCATGCATACATGCAAACATATATGCATACATATATTAATTCGAAGACTATAGATCAAATCCATGACTGAAACTGTAAAAATCCAGAAGTTTATTATTTAA
>NC_142935.1:43959981-43964981 GCF_046866305.1 Octopus bimaculoides | reverse complement strand
TGTTCTTATTTTTAGTATCTTTATTGATCAGGAGATTTGTAAGGATTTCACAGCATCTGACAGCAAATGACGTGAAATATGTAATCTTATCACACTCACAATCTTCTCTCTCTCTCTCTCTCTCTCTCTCTCTCTCTCTCACACACACACATGCCCACACACAGACACACACACACAAAAAAAACACACGCACACACAACTACGCACACATAAATGTAAATCAATATCTAACAAGGCACATCAACTTTCAGTTCGATATATCCCCTTTTGTGTTATCGAAAGCATGGGGCTTAACGTGATATGATATGATATATATATATATATATATATATATATATATATATATATATGTAGAGGGGTATATATGTATATATGCATATTTTTATATATTTACATGTGTATATACATATATAATAAACATATACACAGGCAGAGATAAGAGTGTATGTGGGTAGGAGTGTATTTGGAGCATACTGTATAAAATTCATTATTCAAAACACGGTATATTTGCAAATCCGCAACACAGTCATTAAATTGAAATGAGGGTTGTTGCTTTATATCTCCCTCCGGCTGTAAGTCTCGGACGGGCGTCGACGTGTCTTGTTAGAGATTCACTAGAAATGAACTAATTTCATTCGTAGGTATGTAGCCTAACACTTCTGTGAATATATATCTGTTATTGTAAACTAAAAAAAAAAACAAGAAAGAGAAAAAAACGAGAAATTGGTATGACCTAACAAAACGATTTTTAGTAAATGAAAAAGAGAGGTATTGCAAATAAACACTGGATAAAAAAAAAGATATAAAGATATTAAGCCGCTGGCTGTTGTGGCAGAACCGAATGTATTCGGAGTAATTTGCTGTATAGAAATTCTAACCAGTTTCTTTTTCTCAGCGTTCCGTTATCAACAATTGCAACCATCAGCAGGGTCTCTGTAAAGACAAACTCACTGGTTAATCTACTCTCTTCCGCCAGTCACCAGTGGACTCTTGCCTCGGAAAAGTTTCATGAAAGCGGTGTGTTTGCTCTCAATATCAACAAAATTTTCGACCATGTTTTGCATGCAAATCTCCTATTGAAACTGCTTAGCCGTAGGGTTCCCTCGTTCATTTGTTGATGGAATTCTTTCTTTCCTTTATATTATCAACTCCCATGTGCTCTGGGTTTCAATTTCAACTCTCTTCCGTCTACACATCAACGGCTCATTTGACACTAGATTCAACAACAACCACTTCCTATGGAGATCACACTGCAGTATATATATATATATATATATATATATATATATATATATATATATATATATATATATATATATATATATATATATATATATACACAACAAGAAATATGTTGTATGTAAAGTCGTTGACCCAAATTTAATGTTTGTTCTATAACCAAAGCGTCTTCATATATATATATATATATATTAGGGACAAAATCCAAAATTACAGGTAAAAACTCAATTAAAATCAATTTATAAAAAATCAAAATTAAATTGAGCTTTATAGATAAAATATAGTGGATTTTCATCGATGAGTTTTTGAAACTTGGTTATTTTCCCTAAAACTATATTATATATATATATATATATATCCCTAAGATTCTCCAGCCATGCATCATCCACTCGTATCTCAGGTACTACATAGCAAAGCAGCATTGGCTGTATGAACACTGACCTCGAAAGAATCTTTCATTATTGCCTCTTTTAGTAGGAAAAAAACAGAAACCGCTGCTGTTTGATATCAAGAGCATCATTTAACACAGCTAGGATTGCATCTCAATGATTAGTCCTTCTCTTTATAATTATTGATATTGTACAAAGATCAGGAGAAGACCATAATGGAGTATTGGTTTCATAATTGGAGCAATGCTGTTGCAACACAGAGACATCCTTGACCCCATCTGGAATAGTGATATGCATAATGTACCACACAGTCCCGGCTTCTGGCCCAAAGATGCGCTGTCTTCTCTCCGTGCCGTTTCTAGCGGAGCTCTAATAGCCTCAGCTCTGGTTGAGCATATGCCATCTCCTCTAATGCATTCCTATCCCACTTGTCGTTGCTCCTCTCATCACGTTTCTTGTGTTCATATTTCCAGATTCCGCATTATTCTTTGCGTGCCAGAATGTCGGCCTTCTGGTATTTCAATCTTGTTTACGTCTTTTCTGCAGTTGTTGGCTTTTAAAGGTTTCAGGACGACATTGACGGGCATCGATCTCACCGGTTTAAGAAGGTCTTAGGAGACAATGGGTGAAGACAATACTGCCATACCCAGAAAATAAAAGGAAACCTCTTTGCATGAAACAAATGTAAGCACATCAGTTTCCAATCTTTGTTTTATTACGAACAGCAGAAAAAAATACACAAATCTGTTGTAATATTTCACGTATTTACAGCACTACTTTCGAGTCAGTTCTGATTTTTAATACATTCATAGTTCTCTGTAAATATCATTATTCCTGCATTGAACGATCATAATGTACAGAGAGAAGGTGAAATTTCTGCATGATGCATTACCGCAAATCGAAACATGTCGTTCTATTGAATATAAAATATTCATTGAACATTTTTGCATGTATTCAGAGGGTCCTATTGAATCATAACAAATATTTAATATTCTGTTCTACTTCAAATCGATGAAATGCAAATTTTGGTTTTGCTGGATATAATATAACAATAAATTCAATGTATAGAGTGGTAACGCGGATCAATGACTGGTAAAAACACACATACGTACACACATCATGTGTATGTGCGCGCGTGTATGTGTATTGTATATATATATATATATATATATATATATATATATATATACACAAGTGAATATATCTAGTGATACAAGTGTATTGAAACAGAAAACGTTCATTTATATATAGATATTTATATAACAAATAACACATATATTGCATCGTACATGTATGGATATGCATACATATGCAATATGTATATATGTGTATACATATGTAATATACCTGTGTGAGTGTGTGTGTATGCTTGTTTGTGTATACAAATTAATACATATTTCTCAATACAGATAAACTAATAGTCTAGAGTCTAGACCACTTCAGTACGTTTCTTTCAGAATATCTAAACAGACACATTTGCAATTATTTTAAGGAGTTAACAAACTAACTGATAAAATTGCATTATTATTATTATTATTATTATTATTATTATTATTATTATTATTATTATTATTATTATTATCATTATTATTATTATTATTATTATTATTATTATTATTATAAACTGGTATGAGCTCCGGTAAAATTCTTGGAGCGGTAATGATCAGCAATGGATTCATGAAGCTTAGTAGAGATGAGTTTCTGAAGGTGATATATACCTGAGACTCCAACCAGAATTAACCCACAACGTGGTTTCTCTTTAAGGTTATTCAAAATGTGTTATTGTATTTTTACTTCAGTGTCTCTTATATTCATATATACTAGCAGAGACCCGTGAATATTTCACGGAATTCATGGTAAACCTATTTGGTTATTTCTGAAAACGTTATGCAAAAAGCCTGATAGAGTAGCCTGTGTTGTGTCTGTATATATGGAAAAATAATCGCTCATCTGCTACTTATTGAAAAGTGAAAGGAAGTGGAATACGATGATTACTTAATGTACTTTATATATACACTTTATATACTTTATGCACAATTTTATAGACTTAATTACACAGCACTCATAAAATAAACATTCACTCCTATTTTCATATTTTTTGCCGATACAACCAACGTTTAGTTAAATTGCATATATCTGCCGCGTAAATATGCGTGAATATTTCACGGAATTGCACTTATGCGCATGCGTTAAGTGATATGTGATATAAAAGACATAATTTGATTTAAAAAAAATACACTTTGCACTATCCAATCACCACCACCAAAAGCGTGATAATTACATTCCCTCCTCCTCACGTCATGGACGCTTCTCTCTGTCTCCCGCTTTTTCTCACTCCCTCTTTTTCTGTCTCTCTCTGTTTACTTTCTTCCTCTTTTTCTCTAATCACGTGAAAGCGTTACCGACGGGCTAAGTAATGCAATGACAGAATAAGATAACATTAGACACATGGAGATTTTCAAATATACAACGTTAAAAAAATATGGACCAGCATTGCATTAATGCACGTTAGTATGTTATTTAATAATGCTGTGAATATAAATATGTAATCTTTCTTGGTATTGTATGATTTAAGCAATAGGGACAGATATGTGTTCAATTAATAGAAATGAACTCTACAACAGGTTACGACAGCCATCTCTTTGGATATAGTTTTTGAACTACGGTCATCATCATCATCATTCTCCTCCCTTCTCTTTATTATATTTTGCATTCAATAACTCTAAGAAAGAAGGGTTATCAGAATTTTAAAGAACATAAATACTCTACATTAGAAGTGTAATAATTAGCAAGAGTTTATATATATATATATATATATATATATATATATATATATATATATATATATACTTTTAGTGTTTTTAGTCAATGCATGGATGTTGCTTATGACACAAGTAATTAGTATTAGTCTGATGTATATTTTATCGATTTTCCTTTATTGAACTGGAATGCTACGAGACATAAATAGGCCCAATATCACCAAAAAGGTAAATAGGGACACGAACACACATTCACACCCTTACATGTACACGTATAGGTAGTGATCTATCTGTATTTAAGAAGTGAACTCGAGTTTCTGGAGTTGTTGTTACATCAACGGTATCCACGAAGCTTGTCTTATAATAAGCAGACTCAATGCAAAACAGAAGAAATCACAGTATAAAGGTGCTGATTTCATTAGCTGCAATAATTTTCTGTACATAAATCAAACCCAAGTTTTAGTACGTCAAATTCACGAAAATAAATGTAATAACCAAAACGAAGTTTTTCTGACCTGTCGTAAACTCAGAATTTAACGTACCTTTGTCCGACATCTACGAAACCATCACTACCATGACGGTCATATTCTCTATTACAAGAGTGAAAAAAAAA
>NC_142935.1:43952481-43954981 GCF_046866305.1 Octopus bimaculoides | reverse complement strand
AAACTACATTTGGAAATGAAATGAGAGGAGTATTATATACTTTTTCACTTGTTAAGGTTATCTCAACAGATCTTCTAAAGAAATCATAACCAACAATGATTTTGTTACATCATATATTTTGTAATGTGGAGGCGCAATGGCCCAGTGGTTAGGGCAGTGGACTCGCGGTCATAGGATCGCGGTTTCGATTCCCAGACCGGGCGTTGTGAGTGTTTATTGAGCGAAAAACATCTAAAGCTCCACGAGGCTCCGGCAGGGGATGGTGGCGAACCCTGCTGTACTCTTTCACCACAACTTTCTCTCGCTCTTACTTCCTGTTTCTGTTGTGCCTGTATTTCAAAGGGCCAGCCTTGTCACACTGTGTCACGCTGAATATCCCCTAGAACTACGTTAAGGGTACACGTGTCTGTGGAGTGCTCAGCCACTTGCACGTTCATTTCATGAGCAGGCTGTTCCGTTGATCGGATCAACAGGAACCCTCGACGTCGTAAGCGACGGAGTGCCAACAAGCATATTATGTTATATATTTTGTATTATGCAATATATTATGTAATATATTTTGAAATATATTACGGTTCATTAACGAAATACGGTGTCCCTACTGGTTATTAGTATATACAATATTTCCCGTTATATCCTTTCTGTTTTAGTGGTTTTAATTATTGGATTGAGGCCATGCTGGGGCACCGCTTTGCTGGATTCATTCGAACAAATCGATCCCAGGATACTATTTTCAAGTTAATTATTTATTCTAGCGATATCATTTGTCGAGCTGATAAGCTACGGGGACGTAAGCAAACTAACATCGACTATCAAGCAATGGGGAAAACTAGCACAAACATACATACATACATACATACACACATTTGGGCTTCAACACAGACAGGCTTTTTACAACAGGCTTCACACAAGGCATTGGTTGGCACGGTACTATAGCAGAAGACACTTTGCCAAGGTGCCGTGCAAACCACGTGTTTGCAAAGCGAGCTTCTTAACTGCGTCAATCATTATTATTATTATTATTATTTTTAAACAGGAATCCATTATAAACACTAGTAGCGTCTGTGGACATTCCAATGTTATTTTGAAAATTGCAATATATCAAAAAATTTGTAGAGAATCTCAATATAAATAATTTGTTTTGAAATTATATTAAATAAAAAAAGAAAGCAATTGATCCTTGTCTCTTGGGAAACAAAATGTATGAAAGTTATATTACTCGGTATATATGTATGAAACTTTTACCTTGAGAATCGTTATTCATTATTTATGTCTTTCCTCAAGAAGTAAATAATCTTGAAAGTGGAATAGAATCGAAGATATATTCTATATACAATATCATTCTACTACAATATGACTACGGGGATGAAAATTTCACAAGTTTAAACTTGCTGTATTATAGATACAATACTGATTTCCAAACGCTGATGATCCAGAATGTATTATAATTCGCATAGTTTACGAGGAGGAACACGGAACTTCCGCGGTCGCCAGACTACTTTAGTGATACGCTGTACAGAGTAGTACTTTTCACAGTACAGTATTAATAAACATGTATCATTTATACTAATGTACTGGTATCTGTATTTCATTGAATTATTTGGTTCCAGAAAATTGGCCTTGTATCTGTAATTCTGTATGTTCTTGTCAGGGAAAAGTTCGTTTGTCGGGACAATAACTCACAGTCCCTATTAATGACATACATAAGTTACTCCACTAAGTTGTAAAGTCCAATAAGATGCAAAATCAAAACAAACAAGCAACAACCATGTCAATAATTTAGGTGCTGGCATGATTATGTGGTTTAACAGATTTCTTGTAACCATATGGTTCTGGGTTCTATCCCACTGTATAACACCTTAGGCAAGTGCCTTCTACTATAATCTCGTGCTCTTTGAGGCCTTGTGGGAAATTTAGTAGGCAGAAGCAGTATAGAAGTTCGTCGTATGCATGCGTTCATAAATGTATGTATGTATTTATGTATGTATGTATGTATGTATGTATGTATGTATGTATGTATGTATGCATGCATGTTATATGATTCTGATAAATGCGTCAGTTTGCGTGTATGCGCGTGCTTACGTTTATGTTACTTAAAATTGGTCGTCCTTTATGTGTCCAAGGCGGTTCTTTTGTACAGCGAGTAATCGAGCCCAGTATTAGCCGCAGTAAAATACCCGGTAAAAGACCAAATGAATTACACAACGAGAAAATTTACTAATGTCTATCAACTTATTGTAAGCGCGGTCAGCAAATACGGAGCGTTGTGTTAACAGGCATCTGGAAGCAAACTGAGAGCAAACAGGGTGTCCGCCTGGATAATATATCCCTGCACACTCACTATATAAAGCTTTTCTCCCTCTGTATATATGTACGTATATATATATATATATATATATATATATATATATATATATATATATATATATATACATATATATATATATATATATATATATATGTATGTATGTATGTATGTATAAGCTGTCTGACGAACAAG
>NC_142935.1:43934981-43947481 GCF_046866305.1 Octopus bimaculoides | reverse complement strand
CAGATGATGTGAAGTTTAACATGTGATGCAAGATGATGTAAAGATTAACATGTAATGTACATGAATATATATAATAACATGGAAACATATATAATAACATGAATATATAAGTTAACATGTAAGATATAGAAAAAACTTGGGACGTTAAATATGGCATAATATGACGTGGTGTTTAGCAGATCACGCTAAATAATACAGAGATAATTAGGTAACAGTAGATGAAGTGGAAATTCGCATGCTGTGATATGAAACCTGGTGTATATATTCAACAAATTATATTGCACAGAAAATCTCTCTTGCTCTTTCTATATTTCTCCGTGTTTATCAGCACTTTACAATACTGACTGCTTAGTTTTCATGCTGAATCTGATACTGTGTCCAAACCATTAGGTTTTTGATGTTCTGTACGTAACTAGGTATGAAAGAGATATTGAATATCATACGTAACTGTCAGTACTATGTTAGTGTCTAAGTTATGACTGTGCGTCTATTATGGCTAAGAACAGCAGATATCAAAAAGATATTACGAGATTCTGGTGCCAAGACGAAGCTGAAGAGCATATGGAAAAGCATATCCATGGGTTATCCGACGAGACTCAAAATGTACAAGTCTCTGGTGACTTCCATCCTTCTGTATAGATGTGTGAGATGTACTCTCACAGCTGACATGGAGCAAAGAAACCACGCATTTGCGCACGAGTACTTCAGCATCTAATCCCACGCATTTGAGCACGAATACAGCATATAATCTCAAACCCTCCTTCAAGGTACAGCTGAAAAAGAGCAAAAGAGAGGCAGACAGGAAATCCTGGTCTGAAAATATTAAGGACTAGACAATTCACAACACCGCTACACTGCTGCGCAGGACAGAGAGCAGCGGCCAGCAAGAGCCTCTAGAGTGGAACCCAAACGACTGACTACATCAGGTACAGGAACTTGATGATAATGATGATAATGATGACTATGTGAGTGGGAAGTATGAAGTATGTTCAATGTAAATACTCAGCCATTGTCAAATGGAAATATTACATGTAAAGTCATGTGCTAAATTTTCCTTCATCTGACGTTACATGTTAATCACCCCCTCAATATGTGACATCAGATGATGTTCAATATGTGACATCAGATGATACTGAGATATCTCAGTATCATCTGATGTCACATATTGAACTCACCATGATCTGGTGTCAGTTAGATATTCGTCCCACTATACATTAATAAATATGTGTTTGTTTGTGTGTGTGTTTGTGTTTGTATTTGTATGTATATGTGTGTATGCGTGTGTGTGTGTGCATGTTCAGGGTATATAATAACTGTCCAGTAGGAGGCCGATGCGAGGCTGAAGGGGTTGTCTATGAAGCTACACTGATACTTAGACTTGCAATCCGAATTACCAATAATGTACCATCCAACAGCAATATTAACAGATTAACCAGATCTCACGCCATTACAATCGCCACGCCTACAGACAATAAACAGTCCGAGTCTAGCGTCACAGAGCGCGTAACCAATGACCCCAGTACCACCACCACAAATAATGAACAAACCATTATCATAGACACAGATAGAGTGACCAGACGCGCAACATATATTACCACCAGTACAATCACCACACCTAGAGATGATGACCAATTCAGGACCAGCGACATGGAGAAGGTATCCGACATTCCCAGTACCACCACCACAGAAGTTGACCAAATAATTATCTCTCAACACCGATGGGATGACCGGCCCCGCACCATATGTTACCAAGGGTGCGAATATGGCTACATCCCATGTTTGTAAATATATTGGATCTGCCAGTACATCTTTCAAACGACGCTTTCTTAACCACCTGTCATCCTTCAGAGTCCCAGAAAGACGGTTTGTCACGTCCCTGGCCCACCATGTGTGACACCTCAAAGACCAAGGGCGCCCGTGTGATATCATGTGGAAAAGAATTGATCATCCATGCCCATATACTAATGGAAGTGGCAGTTGTTAAATCTGCATCGCAGAGACAGCCAAAATTCTTAAGGACTATACGAAACTTGGCGCGTTAAATAATCGTTTTCTAAATGTGTCCACTTCAAGCGCTACCTACTGGAAAATTAGATCACCTCATTTGCTGGTTTGGCCTTTTCGGATCTATATGGATTGTTTTATCCTCTGGTTCAGGGGAAACAACCTGTCCTCATTAACGTCTTTTTTTCCTTTTGTTAAGACGTATTTCTCGCTTTCTGAGCGCTTCCTCACGTAGCGTTTCCCCGACATAGAAAATTAAATTCTTTGTCTTTGTATAGAGTATGACGAGCTTTCCACAAGGCTATGGCTTTGTGGATACAAAAGCTTAGGTAACTCTATGTCCAAGATATAAAACTTTTTGTAAGAATTTTTTTCTGTAACAATTACTGCTCTATTCTTTAGAGCGTGCTTCTTTTCTGATATGTGTGTGTGTGCGCGCGCGCGTTTGTATTTACACACACACACACACATATTTATCATGAACATGAAAAAATTCTTTGGAACAATGTATCTCGAAGCACACAAATCAATAAATAACAGCATGCAAGTATTCTAACCAAAAGGGTTTTGAACCACTATTTACATGATATTACTTTGTGTGTTTCAAGATCTATTGCTCCAAATATAGATGCAAACATGCCCATATACATATATTAATCACGAATACACAAAGCAGCAACATAACTGAGAAAAATGGCGGAAGCTATTTCTGGAAGATTTGTCTCAAATGATGTCAGTAAATATTAGCTTGAATATGCTCGCACACATCTCTCTCTCTATCTCTCTCTCTCTCTCTCTCTCTCTCTTGTCACACAGACACAAACACACATACAAATGCGCGTACGCTCACAAACTTATATATAAGCGTACGTATGAATCGGTAGAATGGAAATAAAGAGAAGAGGTTACTATTTCTGGAAGATCACGCCCGGACAAATAAATTACTAAGCTCGAGCTGCTATTGATGACGTTGAATGTTTGCTATTTGTCCAGTTACGCAATTATACATAGATATCCCCCCTGCTTGTTCGGTTGTAATGGTAACACTAACGTTGATAAATATATACTCAGATTTTTTACAACAGCATCATACACCTAACTGTGTGCCTCATATTAGCGTTGCGTATATTTTGTCCTTTCTTTTAAATCACTTAAAATCTTCTTATGAAGAAGCAGTTTGTTTCTAAGTAAGAACTAAACTTCATATTCCGGGAAATCCCATTTAAGCAATGGTGAAGAGATAAAATGCTGAATGTTAGAAAGGTCTTGCATGCTTTTACTCTTCCATTCACAATTTCTATTTACAAACTGTGTATTAGTCGATTGCATTCTTTGTTTGGAAGACCAAACTATTTGTTCTTACCAGTTAGACATGTTAGTCACATAAACGTGTGAACTAATATTTATAAATTTGTAATACAGGTTGAAAATGTGTATGTTTCGAGGCAGTTGTCTACAGATAAGCTCTATCTACTAGGTAATTTTCTTCTCTGATCCCAAGAATTGCGTTGGGCCTCTAACGTTTATATTGTGCAGAGATTTATGCATGGATATTGAAACCAAATGGTTCACGATATAACACAATGTAACATCAAGTGGAGACAGGTGGAAGACCTTACCTCAAAAATAGTAGGAGGTACATACTTTATTTAGTAGAGAAAATAATCATGTGGAAGAACCCCTCCGCTTAGGTTTCTACATGAACATTAAGAGTAAAATGTTTTCCCCTTGTCCTCATGAGCAGAAATCTATACATGTTAGTTGGTATATATATATATATATATATATATATATATATATATATATATGTATGTATGTATTTTATATATATATATATATATATATATATATATATATATATATATATATTTAAATACAAGAGAAATTACCTATAACAGGCAATTACCTATAACACTAGCGTGTTAAAGACAGTCAAAAACGACCGAAAACCGCAAAAAATTTAAACATTTCAAAGAGAAAGAAAAAATAAAAACTTTTACCTTATTTTAACGGTTAGACCTATAGGTTTCGAAGTTTTTCACTAAATAAAAAAAATTACTAGGCAAATTCTCTTCAGTAACCAGCTGTCAAAGATTAACGTATAACTATGAGACAAAACACACGTGTCTCTTAGATATATGTTATAATTTATTCAAAATCCACTGCGCAGGCGCAGTTTCAGTCGACAGAAAATGAAAAATGCCGAAACGAAATCTTTTGTGGTTTTTCGGTCGTTTTGGCTGTCTTCTAGCGTGTAGAAATTGCCTGTTACAGGTAATTGTATTATATATATATATATATATATATATATATATATATATATATATATATATATATATATATATATATATATATATATATATATATATATATATATATATCTAAAGTAAAGATTATTTGTCAACATAAATGTGGCTGTCCCGAAAGAGCCGATGTTACTGTTGTTTTAGCTCCAAGGAACATCGTTTCTAGCTGGCTATACGTCACACTATCTGTGACACTATATTTTCGAACAGGGAGCGCAAAATTCTGACTAGTTTCTGTCCAGTTATTGCCCTTTATCAACGCAGAGTAGCTACTTTGGCCAGATGGCATCTCGGAATTCACCACTCGAACATATAGTTTTCGAAGTGATACACAACCACTGATCAAAAGTTAGAAATATCATCATTTCTAAATCTCTCAAAAAGAGACATTCAGTAACAGTTCTTTAAAGTAAAGGCTATTTACCAACAGGGGCTGTGTCAGCTTGAAAACTATATGTTCGAGCAGTGAATTCAGCAACGCCATCCGGCCAAAGCAGCTATCTGCGTTGATAAAGGGCAATGACCGGCCAGAAACTAGTCCACAGATGTTGTTTTGTGCTTTATGGGAATGCTGAGCTCCCTGTTCGAAAATATAAGGAGACAGATAGTGTGACGTATAGCCAGCTAGAAACTTAGGGCTAAAACAACAGTAACATCGTCCCTTCGAGACAGCTACATTATGTTAGAAAATGGCCTTTACTATAAAGAACTGTTACTGAATGTCTTTCTTTGAGAGATTTAAAGAAAATAATGATAATAATAATAATAATAATAATAATAATAATAATAATAATAATAATGATAATAATAATAATAATAATAATAATAATGATAATAATAATAATAATAATAATAATAATAATAATAATAATAATAATAATAATAATAATTATAATGATATATATATGAGAAGTATTGGCATACAGGAGACCCAAGATGGCAGGTAAGGCTATAGAAGTGCTACGGGAGGACCGTAGTTAGAGACTTGGTTCGATAATAGTACGAGTGAGGAGTCTAATGCGGGTCTTGTGTGAGCATGTATATGTTAAATAAAATGAGACAATAAAGCCAAGGCTGTGTGGAAATTATGACACATTTATAAAGTGAAAGGTAGTCTTACAGCTGTTTCTGTGATATTAGGAATATCCCTTCATCAGACACGATATGAGAGAGTTAACGAGGGAAATAATAGAGTTCAATATATACATATTTTAATTTTTATTCTCTTATTTTCCTTTATACTTCCTATATCTATCTTTTCTAAAATAATTCCTTATCTTGAACTCTACTATTTCCCTCTAGTTAACTCTCTCACATCGTCTCTGATGAAGCGATATCCCTAATATCTCAGAAAGAGCTGTAAAACTACCTTTCTCTTTATAAATAGCTGATAAATTCCACACATCCTTGGCTTTGTTGTCTCATTTTATTTAACGTGAATGTGTGAGTGAGTGAGTGTGTGTGTGTGTGTGTGTGTGTATGTGTGTGTGTATGTGTGTGTGTGTGTGTGTGTGTGTGTGTGTGTGTGTGTAGATAAATAGACATAGATATAAACATTACTTTATGTATAAACAAAGTAATAGATTAGCAGGAACGGAAGATGATCGAAAAAAATCCGTGCGATATTTGTTCCAGCTCTTTACATCTTGTGGTTTGATTTCGCCTAGCTCACCTTTGCATTTCATTCTTCCGGGATCAATAAAAGAAAGTAGAAGTCTAGCACTTAGGTCAATGGTATCGACTAACCTGCTTGCTTCAAAGCTGTGTCTTGAGACTAATATATATATATATATATATATATATATATATATATATATATATATATATATATATATATATTCTCTTTACTCTTTTACTCTTTTACTTGTTTCAGTCATTTGACTGTGGCCATGCTGGAGCACCGCCTTTAGCATATATAAATACGCGCGCGTTTGTAGGTGTATGTATATGTGTGTGTATGTGTGTGTGTATGTGTGTGTGTGTATGTGTGTGTGTGTGTGTGCACATACTGTCACGGCACAGGCGTGGATATGTGGTTAGAAGCTTGCTTCTCAGCCATATAGTTCCGGGTTCAGTGCCACTGCGTAACACCTTAGGCAAGTGTCTTCTGTCATAGCCATGTGCTGACCCAAAACTTGTGAGTGGATTTGGTAGACGGAAGCTGAAAGAAGCTTATCATATATAGATATAAGTATATATTTATGTGACTGTGTCTCTGTGCCTGAGTTTGTTTCCACACCATCGTTTGACAATTGATGTCGGTGTGTTTATTTAGCGGTTCGGCAACAAACCCCGATAGAAACAAGTAAAAAGAGTAAAAGAATATGAATACGCGCACACGTTTGTGGGTGTGTGCACACACACACACACACACACACACACACACACACACACACACACACACACACACACACACACACACATATATATATATATATGTATGTATATAAAGGTATGTGGTTTTTTCAGTATTTACAAATAACAGGAAAAAAATAAATAAACAGTTGCCAGGGTAGCAAAAATTCACACAAGTAACAAGGATGTAACAGCCTATCTATAAAGGTAGAAACTCCAGGTTTAGGTGAAATGTTTTGTATGATATAGATAAACAAATAAATGGAGTTAAACGCAGGTGTTATTCAAATTCTTTTACTTCCAGCATATGTTTCGAAGACAAGATTGGTATTATTCCAGAAGGAATAAAATGGTGTAAAACAATGCAATCTTCTCACCAGGGAAAGAAAGAAACCAAACACACCAATAAGACATTTTAGCAGAATGTGATGACTGCGTATAATGATGAAGGGGACGCTATTAAGTTTTTTTTTTAAAAGAACCGTTAGTAGAGATAACGTCAAAGGTAGTTTATAGAAAGAGAAGGCGGAGAAATAAAGAAATTGGCAGAAAACTAATAGTAGAGAGATATAGAGCGATAGGTGACTTAAAACAAAGCTTAAAGGCATGGAAGCAGATATGTTTAGTGGAGGTGAAATGTAAGAAGACAGTCAAAGGTCGAATTCTATAGAATGGTAAAAATCACTTATAAGAACTAAAGGTATGTCTCTGCCAATGTTTACAACGATAAACGCGTTCTATAAACGTGTTTACAAGGGGATTCTTTGAGAATAGGATAAAAAAAAAACATTTCACTATTACAAAGCGACCAAAAAGATTTACCTTTGTTATACGGCAAAGAAATAGAGAGAATATTCCATTCCGAATTAAATTGTTTATTACGATCTTTTAGATACCAGATTAATTTACTAATCTCGGTACTGTTACGTTTATGGATATGCCTAAATGTAGAGTAATGATTAAATATTCTTTTGGACAACTGTATAAAAAGAGACGTCAGAACCGGAAGTAATTTTACACTGATAAATAGTGTTTCTAGTCTTAGAATTACTGCTAAGAAAACGAATGCAATTGGAGTTGACTTCAGAAACAATAATCCCGCTGTTTTTATTATTTAAAGAATGGGTAGTGTTAGCAAAATTAATGTTAGTATTTTCATTATGTGGTTTTGTATTTAACAACTTATTATTATGCGAAGAGATGATTTGTGAAGGATGTATGTATATATGTGTATGCATGTGTGTGTGTGTGTGTGTGCGTGCGTGCGTGCGTGCGTGAGTGTGTGTGTATGTTATCCATTTATGATCAGCATTCTTTACTATGTTTCATTATTTTTGCCTTTAGAAAACAACTGGAATGCTACTGTATATCAATGACACTGCTATCGATACTCATGCTGGAAGAACTGCACGAAATGCGGCTCTGATGGAATAATTATCAATTGAATTCTTCGTTAGAAACCAATCGTTATGAATTCGTTCATGTCATTGACCTAACAACTCTTGGATTGTTGGCATGTAATTATAAGTTCATCATCATCATCATCATCATCATCATCATCATCATCATCAACATCTGCATTCAGTAGCCTTAATTTTATTGCGTGATTTTACTGCATTGCCGAGCGCTGCTCTGTGTGTCTAGAGTTTGCGTTGTGGTTTATTTCGGTGTTGTCATTTTTACTGCATTGAAAGTGTTTAATTCTTCTTCTTCTTCATGCTGGCCTTGTGTCAAAACTTGAAGCAATTATTAGTATTATCTTACATATTAAAACTGAAAATGTCTATGTGTGTGTGTGTGTGTGTGTGTGTATCGGTATGTCCTCGTCTTGCGCTAAAACGGCTCGACCGATTTTTCTTAGACTTCACACTTCACGAATAAACCAACACAAGCGCTGCTGAGGGTAATATTCTCTGGGAACGCAGAAAAGCTTTTTTTCACAGTTAATTACTTTGAATTGTTATTATCTCATATCTGATTAGCCTATTATTACGTAACATGTTGCACGATTTTAGTATACATACCTTATTAGTATTTCCTCCTAAAATCTATATACTTTGGGAAGTATTAAAGCCCTTTTCGGGGCTACTTTATTTGAAATCTAAATATAGAGTAATTAATTTCATGTTATTACATAACTGACTTCACAATTTGGGTATTCATAAGTTATTCGAAATTCCTAAAAGCAAGATCCTTTGTAAGACAGTTCGGTATTGTCAATGAATACACAAAAACCTACATACTTTGTATTGCTACTGGATTAGCGAAACAATTATGAGAACGGAACCAATGGATAAGCACGCTTTCCCGGGAATTACCGGGTATGTCAGCTATTATATATATATATATATATATATATATATATATATATATATATATATATATATATATATATACATGCTTATTATAGCCTCAGGCTGACCAAAACCTTCTGAGTGGATTTCGTACTCAGAAATTGAAAGAAGACTGTCGTATATATGTGTATGTGTGTGCGTGTCTTGTGTTTGTACGCCCACCATTGCTTGACAACTGCTGTTGCTGTGTTTACATTCCCGTAACTTAGCGGTTTGGTAAAAGACAGTGACAGAATGAGTACTAGGCTTACAAAGAATAAATCCTGTGGTTGATTTCTTCGACCAACGGTGGTGCTCCAGCATGTCCGCACTCACATGATTGAAATAAGTAAAACAATAAAAATCTATGCCATTTTAATCCCGAGCAAGGCCGGGTATAGTAGTTGTATGCTGTCAACTTAATGTGACAGTCAACTGAAGGGAATAATACTACTGTTGGTTAGACCTAGGAAGCTGCACCGCTTCCTGTCCGCCTTGACACATTTCCTGTGTCCTTATGTTTACTAATAGCGTCTATGTTTTCTGGCCGTTGAACGAGTCAAAACCTGTATACTCCAGTAGGAAGATAATTCCGTAGTTTTTATTCGTGGAGTTAGTATAGGCTTGGGTGAGGTCTCTGAGATCATGTGACAATAATTCATGGTTGGATAATGTTAAAGATAAATGAAGAGCAGTGCCATATGCGCCAGAGAAGTTGTTGTCGGGGTGGTGACACGTAAGTTATTAGTGTGTGGAAGAGAACAGAGGGTCATAACCAAACACTGGGGCACAGTCGAGTTGATGTTTACATGATGTTAAAATATTTAGATATTTGTTTCTATGTATAACTGCTAGTTCCGTGTGAATTAGGAGATAAAAAATCGTGAACTGTGTCCTTCACATGATCTGTTAAATTCTGTATCACTGATTATGTACTCGACATGTATGGTATCCATATTGTAACCAATATACCAATAAACATTTCTATTCAATTTCTAAACGAACAACAAACAGAGAATTTACAACTGTGAAATGTTAATAGCATGGTCTATTAGGTTATTGTGCATCCTTTGAAAATCTAGCATTACTTTTTATGATCAAAGCTATCATATATTTAATAATTTCAGAAATCTCAGTAGAGCTAGAGATAATTCAGAAATATGAAAAGGTAAATAATATGTAATAAATTACAAATAGACGACAGACTTGGTGATTCATTTATCGTCCAGTTGAAGATATTACAGATTCAAATTATCATTGGGATAACTTCATCACCTATTACCTTATCTGTCATTGATTGGTATCATTATCATCGTTCTATAAGCCGGCAAGCTGGTAGAATCATTAGCATGCCGGATAAAATACCTGAGGGGCATTTTTTCGGACTCTGTGTTCTGAATTCAAAGTCCGCCGAAGTCGACTTTACCTTTGCTGGGGTCGATATAATCGACTAGCCCCTTCCGCCTTCTGCCTACTATAGAAACAATTTTGTGGGTTGATAATCAAAATTATACCACCTGAGTTAATACCAGCTCCATGGTTGATTTAAAGAAATCTCTATTGCAAGTATCCAGAACAAGCTATCGCGAACGGGTTTTTATGAGGCAACTGACACGCTTTATACGTCCATAAATGGCCTGAAATGCAATAGCAAACTCACTTAACCTCCTCAACTCTAATAGATATGGACTCCGATCCCATCGAGGATCCACATATCAACAATTACTAACACGTAAACACATCCTATATCCTTAACAGACATCCTTCAGCCTTTATCTATAGTCAATCCCTGTTGTCGGGGTTACATTCAGTACTCAAACCTCATACAGAAATATAGTGTTGGGCATCAACAACAAAATCCCCAGCAAAACTCTTTAAATTCGTGTGCTTTTCATACTCTCCGATCTCCGACAACTGTTCCTATATCGAAGGCATGTATCTTACTTCATCCCTCTCATAATTCATTTTCTTCAATGACTTCACGCTTACAACTCTTCCTGGCTTTCACACTTAGCCATTACATATACCAACAGAGTAGAAAGTAAATCTTCTGCAATCTAGAGCTCTCTACACCAATAAGATTCATCCTCAACATGCATCGATGACCAACACGCATACAATCCAAACAGCTTCATCAGTCTTGCATAAAAATTGGTATAAAATTATACCCAGCTATCTCCAGCTTTCAACAATTAATTCTAGTTTTTTTTTTGTGTAACCATAAATACGGTTGATACACTAAGTGTCGACATGAGAAAAAGTTCTCAACCAAACTATCGAATAATGTACACGTAAATTGGGAAATCTGTAGATTGCTGAACGCATAGACAAACTGGAAATCAGCGAAGTGATGGGCCACGCAGATTTAAACTGATGTGCTATATGTATCTATTCAATTAGCCAACCTTTGGTTGGGAGTTATCTAAAGACAGGCAGATGAAACTCTGACTATCAGAATTATTACCATATATGTTAAATATTTGCTTTCCCAAAGTTAGTGAGTTTTCTTTTCCGATGTTCGTATTACACACACACACACACACACACACACACACACACACACACACACACACATGGGTGTGTGCGTGAGTGGATCTGTGTGTATGTGTTAATTAAGGTAAGATAATGGACTATTTCTTTCAGGTCAAACAGAATACTACTTTATAATTCCTGCTATTCAATAATTTTTATAATTATTCCTTCCCTTCTCTGCTTGTTTGTTTGCGTTTATTTTTCTAACTTTTCTTCCCATTTTCATAAACTATTTTGTCTTAGAAAATGAATATTTATTCATATTTTTGGATTTCAAAAGTTATTCATTGAAATAACGTTATCTTAATGTTTATGACGTAATATTTATTGTTTAGTTCGAGTGCTGTTATGTTTTATATTCTGCTTTTTAGCTGTCTTTAACATCTTTATATTTATACCTTAATATTTGTTGCTTAGTTTAAGTTATCTTATGCTTTGGCTTATTTGTGTCGTTTTTGCTCTATGTTTATGCCTTAATATTTATTGTGTAGTTTATGTTGTGTTATTTTGTTTTGCTCTCCTTCATACGCATATTTGTGCTTTGCTGAGGATTTTTTTCCTGCTGGTGTTTATTATTTTTTATTATTTTCTCCAACATATCTCTACGTTCTGCTAGCAGCTATTGTATATAGATTTATCTCTTCAATGACGTCTTAAATTCCCCCATCGATCAAAGATTTTATTAATATATTCCTGATTCTCAATCCATAGAACTTTGTTCTCCGTTTCAAGTCTTTTGAAATACGATTGGTCTTATTTTATACTCCATAGGAAATAACTGAAAAAGTCTTTATTTTATCACACCACATACTCACAAATACATACATTATGTGTGCGTGAGTGTGCGCGTGTATATAAAGAGATTGCTTGATTTTTTACCCCTTATATTAATATATGTATAAAGAATGTAAAAAAGAATATATATATTATTACTGTGACTGTAGAAGCTCCTATGTTTATACATATGTAT